>NW_008795673.1:437311-460257 GCF_000699145.1 Aptenodytes forsteri | reverse complement strand
GGGGTAGCGAGCCTGTGTTTTAGTGGAAGTGGAGCGAGTACTGTGCCGAGATAGGGGACAGCTGGATGTGTTTCTGACCCTTGCTTGTTGTACTGGGCATCTTTGAGGCTCTCCGCCTCATGAAAATACCACCTTCAGAAATGCTGTGAAAGTAAACTACAACAAAATGGAAATTGGAAGCGCCCCCATTCATCCCGTCTTATTTTCAGGAGCAGGAAAAAAACATTGCGACGTGCGTTTGTGTCTGCGTTCAGTGCTTGTTCTCATGGCTGAGTGATGATATAGAGGCAGGCACAAAAATGAAGATGTATCCAAAATCCCCGTTTCCCATTCTGTCCCACCCTGGTCTGGGTTTCCAGACCTCTTCCTCCTCCTCACGATTGGATGATTCTTTGACTAATAATTTTTGCTGGATTTATTTTTTTGGAAGACTGGAAATTGAGCCAAAGTAGAGGAAAATAAATTAATTTTAAAAGCAAAGAAATAGCGAAAACAAAACCAGTGAGGGACTGCTTTGTAATTCCTGAAAAACAAGATAACTGGATCTGCCTTTTTGGCATGTTGAAGGGGGAAAAAAAAACCTGTATGCAGCAGTGGTAGCTCTGTAGTTATCCCTGAGGTGAGACGTGCCAAAGCAGGAACCGCATTAACGCATCTGCTTTGGTACCTGCTGGTTTCGGAGTTAGTAGGGTCGCTGACTTCACAGGGAAAAGCATTTGTGCAAATTTATTAAGCAATTTCATGTCAATTCTTAGTTGTCATAAACGAAAAGAAAACAGAGAGTAAATAATCCTTCTGCATGGTGATGGTTTAACCAGGATAAACCCATTCTGGAGTAACAGCAACATCTACTTAAGACCCTATTAGTTCTCACAAAATAAGTCAAAGGAGGTGCTAGTAAATGCAGATGGAATTTCTAGAAAGTGATGGTGAGGGCACAGATTTTGTTCTGTTAAGTCACTTCTTGCTCTCTCTTGATGTGCTTTTTGCAGCTTGATGTCTTTTCCCCAAGACTCCTGCAGTAGTTTGAAGTATTCAGTGGGTTGTTCTGCCTGCCCACTTATAACTCTGGAAAAGAGAGTGGTTATTTTGCTTATTTAAATCGCCCGTTAACATCGATTTAGGGTTAATGTTACCTTTTGCAGTCTTGGTGTCTCTGTTTCAAAGCCTGTGGAGAGGGCAGAGTATCGCTGCGAGAGGAACGGGAATGTCCCTGTCTTAATACACTGATTTTAGAGAGTTTATTTCTTTCTAGAACATGGTAGTTGTTCCAGGGAGTTAACGGGACCGATTGAAGTCTCTTAGAGATAATTTAGCAAGAGCTCAGAGAGGTTGGGATTCCCTGCTCTTCATTTCACATCATTCCTTGTTGCTTGGAAGAGCAGCGGTGGGTTGGAGACCTTGCGAGCCCCGTGCCAGCTTGCCCTGGGTAGTTTTGTGCATAAAGTCCTTGTAGAGCCGTGCGGGCTGCGGAAGAGGTGCAAAGGTAGATGGCAAATCTTCCTAGCATGGTTATTGTTGGGGTATTTTGGCCATGAAGATGGCACTGCATGCCGGAGATGACAGAAAACAGGGCAGCAGATATGACTTAAAAGACTTTTACAACAGCACAAGGGCTGTTTTGGGAGTTGAGCGTCACTCTGCTGATCGTACCTTTTGAAATTCGCCCTGAAGGGGAAATGGAAGTTAAGGGAGGAGGGGGCTTCGCGATGTTGGGAGAAAAATAGCCAAAAGAGGAGGAAGGAAACTGTGTGAAAGGACCCTTAGTCTGGACAGCCAGACAAGTGACCCATAACATCAGTTCTTGGATGAGTTGCATGGGGAGATGTTATAGCTGCACTGAATCACCGTTGAGTCCACCTTTTAAAATGGTATTGAAAAGTCAAAAAGAACTCAGGAAATAGCGTAAGGGGTGGAAATATTTTCCTGAGTATATAAAGCTCAGGCTGTACTTCTTCAGTCCATCTGTTAACACCATCTTTTTGTCATCTTTTTTGATCAAATACAAAAATGCCTTTGCAAGAAAAGAATACAGAGCTGTAAACAGATTTCCAGCCCATCAGAGAAAGTTATAATAAGGTTTTATGTTGGAAAGAAAGGCTAGATAAACTGGAAATGGGGTGATTCTTATCCCCCCCCCTTTTTTTTTTTTTGACTGGAACAAACTAGCAGGAAACTGTTAGGGCAGGTTGTCTCATATCTTCCAACTGGGTGTTTTGTTTAAAGAGATGCTATCGCTGGTCCTGTGCGATGATCAGAAATGGGGGGCAGGAGGGAGGCAGTATTCATACCTTCACTTCTAAATTTCCTCTGGAGGTTATTGGACAGAAAGATGGCTCCGTGAAGAGTTTTTAAGCAGGGGCAGGAGTGATATGAGTTGTCCCATGGTGCTCTGTTGGTTATAGGTCCCCTGGAATTGGCACCACACAGAGCTTTTGCACGTGACACAGAGGCCACGTAGGCGATAAGCATCCTCCTGGCGTGAAAGTCTAGGCCTTCTGTTATACAAGGTAGGACAAAGAAGGCATCAAACCAAATGGCCCCTTTCTACTCTGTATTCAATTTTTTTTTTCAATCTCTTAGGCCAAAGGAAAATTGCAACAAATCCTTATTGGTTAGGGGTAGAGGTTTTGGGGTTTTTTTAATGTATTATTTTCCCTTATTTGCCCACCCACTGTTATTAATATGCAGGGTAGTTGTGTGGCTGATTTCAAGTCTTCTCTTTCACCCTGGAAATAGAGGACTAACCTTCCTGAGTTATCTTTTTTCTTGAGATGCTTCTACCACCGTCAGCAAATTGTTTGCTGTGTGAATATATTATTGGCACCTTTTTTTTAACTAAGTGAAGGCTACTCTTTAAGGTTGGAAATCAATTCGGAAGGGAAATTGGTGGTGTGTTTAATAAGAGTTAGTGGTTTTATTTTCTTCCTCTTTATCATCAGAAGTGTAGAAAGCAATAAAATAATTGGGATGCAAAGGAAGACTTTAAATTCTGCTTTGTTTCTGTGGAAGTTACCTGTCAGTTTGGCTGCAAATCCTGGTTGATAAATATTAGAAGTTTGTGGGGGAACCTTCAGCTATGTCACAGGAGCACTGAAATGTTCCTTTTCAGATGTTTTATTTAAACATGGAAATACACGTGGATTCTTATCATCAGTAATTTGAAATGTAATAGGAGATATTAGGAAGAACTGAAGTCAAACTGCCTGATAATAGTTATTTCTCTCGTGCTCATCCGTGTTGAAGACATGATGAAATAATCCTTTTTTACAGGTAATTGTGGTTACCACCAGTCAAGGAATCCGCCCAGGAACATGAGCTGCCTTGTGTGTAAAGAGTACTGAATATTGTGTAGTTAAAGGTATTATTTGAAGATGCCTGGGAATAAAGGGCTTACCAGAAATATGTTTTCTATTCTTCATACTGTTACGTAGCTCCATGGTTTTAAAGAAAAAACTATTACCCCAAAAAAAGCTGTAAATATGTTCCAAGTCCATAATAAGGTTGCTTCTGTGAAGCGTGCAGGTCTGTGTCAGCCGGTGACGTGTGCTGGGGCTTAGACACCATCAGTAATAGCTGCACATCTGTTTACATTTAGTACGTCTTGATTTTAATGAGCTGGCTGCCTGGGAAGCAGGCTTTCTGGAGATAGCCACAGACGCGAAAATGGAGCGGAAGGACTATTAACACCTTTTACTGTGTCTTCCGTCTCCACTGGATTGGAAGAATAATAAAAAAATAGGATGAGTCTGTGTTTGAAGCTATTCAACGCTGCCTTCTCGGTCTGAATGTCAGAATAGCTTTCCAGGAACCGGAAAGAGCACAACCACAAATCTTCAGTAGCACCTAATAACTTCGGGTTTTCAGCAAACTGGAAGAGGGTGATAAAAAAGATGTATTGGCATCCTTGCCCTGCTTCTGTTGGCAGCCAGCTCTAACCCTGTCCTGTGATTCAGACGGTTTTGTTTCGATGGTGGTTGGACCGTACAGAAGTAAAACAGTAATGCTAATAACGTAGCCATCAAAATGTAGCTGGAAGAAAAATAATCTAAATCCTGCATTTTTAGAATGAGTTGTGATAGTTACAGTCAGCTTTCACAGCAGAATTACCCGGGTTCATCTGTTCTAATGTAAAAACATAAATATTTGTGATGTTTATAAGTCAAACACAACTATTAGCTATATACTTTCACAGTACTGTAGCTATGAATATTGCTAAAGTGGCACTTTAGAGCTTGCTTGGTAAAGCATGATGGCAAGGTAGAGAATTAAAGAAAGAAGTCCAAAGACCAGGTTTGGTTTTTTTTCTGAAGTACCATAGTCTTTGTCCAGTGGGGTTTGTTTCATTTTTACGTGTGTTTTTGTGTATGTTCTACTCTGTGTATATATTATTCTTGTTTTCTAAATGAGTGTGTACGATTATTTGGGGGAACAGGAATAAATGGCGGCAAGGGAAGGACTGGCAGCAAAAGGCAGGCATTTGGGGAAGCAGGAGCAAGAGGTGGCTCTTGTACGAGCCCTCGGGGCAGAGGTTTATTAGTGCGGGGAGAGTTTGGCAAGCGCAGGAGAGGAGGCGGCGTGAGCGGAGGTACGAAGGCAGCAGGCTGAGATGCCGCCATAGGTGTTCGTCAAGTAAGTGTATTGCTTCTATAGAGGAGGCTAATTGAGATGCAGAGGGAAAGAGGAGGGGGAGGAATTGCACTTCCTTCCCATATAGTACGGGATACATTTTAGGACGTCAACCCAGTCTCCCTTCCAAAAATAAAAATAACCCAAACAAACAAAAACCTGTGTTAGGGGGTTTGTCTCTAGGTCTGTCTCTAGCAGACAGACTTTCTTACATGGTGATGACAGAGGTAAATTATGCAGTGCGTTTCTTAAATTCATTAAGTTTGAGACTATGTCTACCTTACCAGCCTGCTTACGGCCAGGTCAGCTGACTTTACGAGGCTCTAGGCAGGCAGCAGAACAAACAGAAGTAAATCAAGGTTGTAATATTAAAAATGAAGTAATGCCATCCGTAGTTGGCTAAGTCACGTACTCAATCTCATTCCTCATTGCTAGTGTTGCACTGTCTAAACTTGAATTAGGAAGGGAAAAGACCGCTTCTGCTGTACGCTCCTGCAGGAGGATTAGAGTATTTTAAATAAACCCCAAACACTTCTCCTATATGACTGCAGGCTATGGCTATAAAGATCTTTTGTTTTTCAGTGATCTCTAAGCACTGAGCTGGGTACAGGAGTCTGATATTGTACCGCTTGTTTTCAATTCCCAAGACAACTTCAGTATAAAAGAAACAATTTGCACCCGTATCTGCAAGCTGTGGGTAGAATACCAAAGCCCAGAAGATGCGCTGGGAGCTGAAGCCTTGTCACCGCTAGGATACAGTGTGCTGTAGTTGATGCACATTTTGGAATTGACAGCTTGTGCCAGAACTGGCACCTTTTGAACTGACTTGCCAAAACGACATGGTAATAGCGAAGAGGAGAGGTCACCTGGACAAGCAGGGACCTGCAGATAACAAATGTGTCCTTTCAGCACGGAATTGGCCAGCTCGTGAGTGGTGGGAGAACCTGCGGGTTCACAGCTTCACTTGTGAGCTTCAGCCCCCCGGCAGCTGTAGGGCTTGTGCTCGGGGTGAAATACCCTTACCATTGACAAGGCGCCCGGCCGTGCCGTGCATCTTGGGGGCTTCCTTCGATGTACCTCCATTAAAATACCAGCCTGATTGATTGAAATGCCGAGCTAGTCCTGTTTACAGCTGTGACTTTGACCCCAGTGTAGGTACACACCTTGTTCATCGCTGCGCGAATGTCCATCTGCTTCCCTTTGAATTTTATGAACAAAGTGACTTGTAGTCTCATGGCTTTCCTACAGCTGGGAAATCCATAGCTCCTTGTGCTGTTTTGAGGACTCTTCTGGTGCACCTTGGTTTTGATGTTTCAGTCGGCATCTACGTGCAGGAAGAAATGGGTTGTTTCGGCCTCTATCGGTGTTGAGTCGTCATAGCTGGTTAAAAGATGATGGTTAAAAAATGGCTTTGACCAGGAGACTTCTATCCAGGGGAAGACGCAAGAGCTAGATGTCTTGTTGCCTCTTAAAGTGTGTGTTTCGCTCCCTTGAAGCACACGACGAAGGTAGAGGAAGCAACCTTAAATCATTAGCGTGCATTTGTCACGACATTAACAGGTTTTAAGAAGTATGTGTAATGGTTAGTTTTGGAGCACGATGCAATTTTATTCCCGGTCGCACATACGTAGCCTTAAATACAGCTGCTGCTTTACCGAGTAATTTAGCTGAGAACGAAAAAGCCATGAAGCATGCATCAGGCAGAGGTAGATTTCCCAGTATTTTAGAAGAACTGAAAATAAGCTTTTTCAAGTTAGAACTTTTAAATAGGACCACTTGCTAAAATGTCACCTTACATTTTCAGTGCTACTGTATAATCTGTTGCTTGTATAAGAAATTATATATTTCACTTGGGTACGTTTACGGGCATCCGTTGTCATCCACTCACAGTTGTCTAGTTTGGTGGAAACCGTCATTTTGAGGATGTTAAAACAAGGGTCTAATAATAGCTTAAAGAAGTCTTCAGGTCTTAAAAATATGTCCTCATTCCTCTGTTTATTGTTCTTTGGTTTCTGCTGTTAATTTTGGTGGATATTTATACATTAATAATGTTAGATTCATTATAACGAAGCAGCTGTTTCTCTTAGTTCGATGCTCACCATCAGATTCAGGTTTCAGATTAGAACTGGAGACAGTGAAGAAGGATATCAGATATTTCTGTATTTTTCTAAAATTTGCTTTGGAGCACAGGTTAATGCCCCAAAGCAGTAAATCCCAGAGTGACGCTGCCATTTTTTTTTTTAATTGAGAAGAGATACTAAAATCAGAAACATAGAGTAAGCATTCGTACAGTCTTATACACATATTCATTTTTTCCGCTGAAATTTCACCATCATACCAATTTTATCAATTTAATGTGAAATATCAAATTAATGGGAGATTCCCGGACTTAAATAATACCCTTTTTCTTATGCCGTGAATAAGTGCTGGCGTGGTGGGAACCATGGCAGGGAGTTGTAAATTCTGTGAAATTAAAAACGTAATGAAACGCTGCAAACCCCACCCGCAGAGAGAGCGGGCAGCATTTTGGATAACGATTGTTTCCGTGGCGTTGCGCACGGTGGAGCGTATAATTTGGGAAGCTCCGCCATCCCCGTATTTAGGAAGGAGAGCTCTTTCTCTGCCCCTCGCATGCAAAAACTGAATAATTGAAGTGGATGTTAATAGAATTTTAGAAAAATAGCTGGAATTGGTTCCAGCAGCCCCCGAGGCAGGAGCAGCTCCGGCTGTGTCCTTGCTGGTTTACCTCGCCTGGTCTCAGCCACCACCAGTGCTGGGTACGTAACTGCCGTGGAAAATGCTCTTTCCGTTCTTCGCTACCCTTAGAGGCCAAATTGACCCAGCACAAATGACTTTTTACAGAAAGATGCGCTAGAATTTTTAAAACCTGTTCTGGGGATGGCAGTAAGAATTTGGGGGGTTTGCAAGATTTGGGGGGGTTTGCAAGATTTGTTTTTTTTTGGGGGGGGTTGCAAGATAGGAGTAATGTGTGAACGTATTATTTTAGATATTTTAGATATTTTATAGACAGAAAAATACCTTTAATTTCTTGTGATACCAAGAAATTTCCCCAAAACTGCATGAGGCTGCTCCCACTTTGTGCAAGGATTGTTCCTAGCTCTTATTTCCTCAGAAGAAAATAAATCTCCTTCAAAACCCTGACTCAGTGTTGCCAACAGCTTTGATGGAAGTATCAAATACTCCATAGTATGTGCTAAAAAACTTGTAGAGCAAGAAATGTATAACAGAGCTTAATTTTATTCCAGGCTGAATTCCAATTTTTTTTTTTAAAAAAAAAAAAACAACAAAAAAAACCCACAAGAAAAAATAAAAAAAATCCAAAGGACCCCCGCCCCCGGTGTCTGGGCATGCCAGCGCTGCCTGCAGCAGGCGGGGAAAGAGGAGCTTAATAGCGACGCTTTTTCTATTTTTCTTTTTGTAGGTTAATTCGGTAAGAACGGGATTGGGGAAAAAGTGCGTTGTTCCAGTGTCTTGCCCCATGCCCGCTGCATTAGCTCCTGGAGCTTCACCGTCCCCGCCAGTGCCTATGCCAGGGCCTGCCCTCTCTGGCACAGTGACACCTTGTGTGATGCCTCTTTGTCAGTACGGAGGAGTTTTCCCTACACCTGTTTACGGAGCGCAGTGGTCGGGGCCGGCCGTGCAGCCCGGGATTGTCGGAGGTCCGAGCGTTGCACGGTTCTCGCCTCTCGGCAAAACCTGCTTGCAGATGTACCCGGTGCCGCTGCAGCGACCCGCTGCCGAGACGCCTGGCCCGCGCCTGCGAATGACGTAGCTCGGTTGCCTTGCCATAGGTAACGATGATTTCAGCGTTGTCACGTGGAGTGTTTGATCTGTAGATGCCATCCGTGTTGGACGAGGCGGGGGTCCGGGTCAGGCCCGCTAGCATACACAGCCATACACTGCATCCAGCAATCACTGTGAAATGGTTTCACAAAAGATTAGTTTGTTTGTTCCGGCAATATTTGCTTATATTTCATCGCTGAAGACACTTTATTCTGTTGTGTTCTGATGTTTTACACTTGCAATCCTTAAAGTCGATGTACTTGAATTGATGACTAGAAAATTGTACTAACCCCTGCAGGAGTACAGTGCCTTGAATTTCAGCTTTTCAGTTCCAGCTGGAAAGAGATGTAAAATTATTTGAAAGGTGTATTTTATTTACAATCTGCTTGTGAGTTGAACTTCTTTTTATTTGCAAAGATACTGAAGGTTTACAGTCGATGTTCTTCATCGGTTTCATTCTGCTGTAAATGCTTTTATTTTAATTCATGGGTTGAATTTTCATTTCTCAAGCTTTTAAAAAAAAAAAAATAATTGTGAGGTGAGGTTTGTTTGAGATGCCGATCAAAAACTTGTTTGTGTTTGTACAAGGAGTAGTGAAACGCACATTTTAAAATAGGAGCATTTACAGAGCGATCCAAGTAAGTTGTATATAAGGACAGGTAGTAGCTTCGGGCAGTGCA
Source organism: Aptenodytes forsteri (assembly GCF_000699145.1). Taxonomy (NCBI): domain Eukaryota; kingdom Metazoa; phylum Chordata; class Aves; order Sphenisciformes; family Spheniscidae; genus Aptenodytes; species Aptenodytes forsteri. The sequence goes on along the minus strand of NW_008795673.1, from coordinate 451,144 downwards.
ATTCATTCTCTTCCCCAGTCTTTGGTAAAGTTGTGGTAGACAGCAATCTATTTCTCTAGCAGGCAGGCAAATACTGTTTTCTTCTGGATCGGCAGCAAATTGGATTACATTTTCCTTCCCCTAGTGGGCTTTTATAGTTTAGTTAAATTACAAATTCATGCATGTTTCATAAGTGAAAAAATCTAACTGAAATCTTGATTGTAGGAGAACACGTCTCCAGGTTACTGTAAGAACCGTGTAAGTACAGCGCTTGTGTGTATTCTGGCTTCGGTTCGCCCGTCCAGGTCAAGAACGGTGTTTTGCCACTGACGTGCTAGCGGTATTCACGCTAAAACAGATAAAAACGTGAAGCTGTTCTTTTTCATATCTGATACTACAGTTTTGGAGTCTCACCACCCTTTGTTTGAAAACTTGGTTTTGTTTTGGTTTGTTTTTTTTTTTTAGTTTCAATTAAGTTTGCGCTCTAGGTGGCATGGACACCTCCCTCCTGTTTGAAAGTTGCTTTTTGCCCGTTTCACTGCGCGTAGAGTCTCCATCTGCACCCCGCAGTCTAAAGGCACAAGAGAACCACTAAAACTGATTTGCTGATGGTAAGTCTCTTTGCACCAGAAAGCACTAAGGGAGAGCATTACAGGCAGAGGTCACGAACCACGCGGTCACATCCGAAGGCACGTTGCTCTGTATCTCTACTGCGATGGCATTTTATACTGTCTGCTGAAGGGCAGAGATGTCTTGTGCTGCCAAGCTGTGAATTGTATAGTTCTATTGTACTTTGAGCATTATATCTGTCTAAATTATTTTGTTTGTACCCTTTGAATATATTATTCCATCAATTCAGTTAGAATTGAATTTTATAGACAATTATGCAGAGTCTTCTGCCTGGGCAAAATACTTACTGTAGTAAGAGATTTCTGTTCTCTGTAACATGTATCTTTAATTTGTTTGGGTTTTTTAGATTCATGTCTGTATGCTTCATGAGCAAACATGTAAAATATGTTCTCACAGCAGTTTTCCTTCGGCTTGCACTGAATCTTACAGTTTATGTCGCTATTGCCTGTTGTATAGTCCATCCCTTGTATACTGACAAAGTCAGTGGCACTAAAAACCCCGAGAAATTGTATAGATTAAAAAGAAGAAAAATAAACATTTTGTGCTTGAAAATTGTGTGAAAAACCCAGTGTTTTTCTAAAACGTAGAACTGTGTCCATTCCCAGCTGTTCCGGGTAACTCTACGTTTGTTTTCCAGACTCTTATCCCTTGGCTTGTGTAGAGGAGCAGATGTGATGCCTCCACTGTTTCTCAGGTTCTGCCCGTAACTGACACGTCCCACCTCTTGGCAGCGGTAGAATTGAAACGGTGCTCCAGAAGTCACGTAGTGCCACCTCGCAGATTACGTTGCTTGAAATCCCCTGCCCGCCGCAGTATTTCTGGTGTTACGCTGCCGCAAAGCAGACCAGACTGGAACATTAGATGGGTTCCTTTAAGCAGATGGTATCTTCAGTACTGCTGGTGGTACACATGAGGATGCTAGAGTTTGGTAGGTGGCGAAAGAAACACGTGGACTCTGCCTCTCCTGCACGGAAAAGCGCTAGGGAAGCCCTTTTAACTTTATCCTGGCATCACTTAAATGTGAGGAAGCAAAGATATGAAATTCGGCCCCGATACAAGCACGCTCTTGGTGGTCGCCGTCATTGGTGTAGGCTGCAGGAGAACTTAGGAAAGGGCGTGCTGGAAGAGGTTTGATACTTCTGCTTCTGTGTTCCCGTGCATCCGACCTGTGCGGCTTTGCTGTATGTGCTGCATACGTTCAAGCCTGCGATGTGTGCTGCAGCTCGCTGGGAGTCCTCCTCTCCCAGGCCGGCGGCTGCGTTGCATGCGCTGTGCAGCCAGGCAGAGCCGGCGGCGGGGGCAGCCTGTGTGAGCGAGGCTTAAATGCAGCTTCCAGATTTCTAGCGGGTGTGTTCCGAACTGTTGCATCTTTAGCTGGTATCGGGGCCAAGTAATGGCTCAGAGGTTGATATTTGCATTTCAGTATTCATGATTTTAATTTTCTGATAGCCGTCTTGGCTGCAGTTCTCCTGACTGTTAACTTCAAGCTATGTTTTGTTACCCTCCATCGCGCCGATCGTGTCAAAGGGTGCTTTGAGCCTCGGTGGCAATTAAGCAAATGACATGAGATGAAATAAATGGGACAACTTCTTGAGCAAAAGGTGAGCAAAGGAGCGAGAGGGACCTGAGGGGTCTGTGCTGCACCATCGGAGGTGGGGGGTCTGTACCCAAAAAGACATTTCCCCTGCAGATCCCAGAACTGAACTGATTTTATTCCTGACTCTGAATACTGCTTTGATGTGCAGCAAGCAGGGGTCAAACCCGCTGGGCAGAATTCCTTACCTCGCTGGCTGCAGGCCTGCAGCTGTGTCCCGTAGCTCTGCCATCTCCTAACGTTCCCAGCGCTGCTCTGCAAGGACGCGTGTGAAGTCAGTACGGATCCTCAGCTTTAAATACGAGGCTTTAATGGGGGAGTTCGCAGATCCCCTGATTTTCAATCTTTTAGAAGTTATAGAAGCTTAATACAAATATTGAAAGAATGTTTTAAACTGCCAAGTCACGCACCCAGTAGTTCAGAAACGCCAAATTAAGTTTGCCCATATGCCATTAATTTGGCTTTCCGATTGCTGTACATCGTGATGGAGTATCTAAATGCGTAATCACATCCTGTTTTCCCACCGCATCCCCGGCTTGCTTGGAGCGGGGCTGGGCGGGGAGGAGAGCCGCTGCCGCCGGCGCTGCTTGTCTGCCGCGGGGATGCAAAGTGGGGAGCGGGAGATGGCAGGGAGAAACACTTTAGCGGTTTAAGGCTCTTCTGCAAATCCTGATTCAACCTCCCTTCATTCAAGAGAATGACGTAAAATTGTCCCTTGCAGTTTCTTTGCATGTTTAACTCTGGTCTTCATTCCACAACTTTAAAGAGGAAATACTATTACTATTAGGAAACTATTACTTTACACCTATCTCCAAAGTGCTCCTTTTTTGCTCTCTACTGTATAACTTCTTTACTTTTCTCTGAAACATTTGACATTGGCTGGTGTCAGAGACAAGATGAGGGATTAAATAGGCCAAATGTGGCAGCCTCTTTGCTCCTACAGAGAGATTCATGTTCGGGAATAGGGCACGCTCATGCTAAAAGGCAGTATTTCTGAAATGAACTTCTTAATCAAGTTGCAGGTTTTGCCATTTGGTATTTGTGGAAGGAAATCCCTAATACTTTTGAATCAGTCATTAGTTTAACTTGGTTTTGTCAATAGTTGCACTTTCCCTTCAAGCATTTTTTTTTTTTTTTTTGTGGTCCCAGTGCACTATTTTAAATTCCGAGAACATTCAGAATTTTTCCAAACAAGCCCCGTGGACTTAGGGCTCGCTGGGTCCATGTCGGTATTGTTCAGTTAGCGCATGTTTGAGTAGGAAGAGCGTCCGTCCTCCTATGTTCTTTGGAAGTTGGATTTGGAGAGTTGTAATCAGAAGTCTCCCTTCTGAAATGTTTTGACCTCAGCATTGCTTTCCCCATCCCCCCCCTAATTAAGCAAAGGGTTCAAGTCTTTTTGAGTAAGACTCACGCCTCCGATGTTAGCTAATATGGCAAAAACCTATCTAGTTTTCTGCCTTGCTGCCAACTAGCCCCCACCTGAGTTTTCAATAGATGCTGTTGAAAGTGTTGGCTTGAAGACAGAAGTCACAAACGAAATAATTCATGACTATGTTTAATACCTTAGTAAGGTTTCCTTGCCTTCTCTGGGTCCTCGTCTGCCCTTCTCAGTCCCCGATTTCTGGTGATGTTCGTGGAGGGTAGCGGCGCTGCAGAGGTGTATGGTTGCTGAATGTGGGCAAGGTCTCTGCAGAGTACGCGAGCAGGGAGTTCATGTGCTCTTCGTTGTCACGGATGGATGAATATCTTGCTATGGGATTGAATTTATAAAACAGCAAAACCATAATCGCGTGGAATTTCTTGCCCTGGTTACTTATTATTGCCTGAATCCTTGATGAGCATTTCTTTGATTTGTGGTGTTGGGCTGGGCTTGGCTGGCGCTTAGGCAGGCTGAGCTTCAGTTGAGTATTTGGGCAAGCTGCCTGGTGTGCTGATCCTTGTTGTGTTTCTTCTGAAGAAACCTGGTAAATACAGTTATTTTCCTGTCTATATACTCCTGAAATGAACCGTTGATCAGATGGGAATTGTGTTGTGACTTACACACGTCGGTGACTTTTGACTGGGGTGATACTTGCTTTTTTCAGGTAGGTCTGTTTGTGGAGCCGTCCCTGCAGATGCAGCAGGAAGGTGATGTTCCAGCCCTGACCGTGCTGGTTCTTTTATTAATGCAGATAAGCTCCAGAAATGCAACATAATGAAATGGATTTTAGGAGCTGTCAGGTCACAAATTCTGCATTATGAGAGAATTTGTTGCTCAGAGGGATGTGGATGTACTGTGATGCTGACGTTAGCTGTGTCGGTAAATAGATTACTTGTAACTGATTCATCTGAAAGTCAAGCTTGTACCAGGAGGCAGCAACTTTTGTAAATTATGTGGTCCTTTCTGCCTTTTTTTTCCAGAGTGACAGTTGTAGTGTACTATCAGGACTGCTGCTACATACGCTTGGATCTATATTTGACTATAAAACTTCTCCCTTGAAATAACTTTCACATGAAGAGTTTAGAGGCTGCGTAATTCAAGCTTTCAGCCTTACATGCAAAGCCTCATTAAGCTTTAGATTTTGCTCGGTAAGTGTGGGGAAGCTATCCATGGAGGACGACCTGCTATTTTGATAAAGTATCAGTTATAACAGTGAAATTCTTGTGACAAGTTCTTGGTTTTTCAAAGTCTGGTGAGCAAGGGGAGCTTGGGTTAATATCTTTTGGTGTAGTGCCACTGGGGGGATTCACGGCATATATTTAGTGGTGTTGTATTTGCACATTAACAAGGCAGAAGGAAAAGTTAGGGGTTCCCCCCCCACCCCCCTGGAAAGATCCCCATACTTTGCCTTTCACTATTGAGGCACCGCTGAGTGCAGCTACGGCACCATTGCTCTCGAGGAGCTTCAAGCGACAGGATGGGCATGGTGAGCCACTCTTCTGGGGACTTTTTTGTGTCTATCGTAGTTTTTCTGAGCTATTCAGGGCTTTGACACATTGTAAAAACCTGGGAAATTTAAGAAGAAATAAGCGGCTGCCGGTCCTTCTCAAACGGGTGTTCTTTAGGTCTGACGTAAAATACCCCAAAAAAGAATTTACTCGTGTGTTGTTGTTTTTTAATTACTTTGCAAATAAGGTAAAAACTTCCTCAGCATTCGGGTTTTGTTTATCAGGCCAGATAGACTATATCTAATATCATTCTCACTGTTAGTCAGCAGCGACAAGATGTGTAATCACTGCCTTTCTCCCCATAGTTCTCCCCAGCACCGGGAGAATTTTGAGTATAACTGAGTTCGCTGATCTCTCCAGTGCTGTTGCCCTTTCAGTCTTTGATTGAAAGTTCGGATGGACTTCAGAATAAGAAGTCGAGAGGTTGTCCTTGGGACGTGGGCTAAGGATCTGCGAGGGTTTGTATGAAGAGCCGGGCACCTGGAGAGCGTGCTCTGGTTTTGGTTTTATGGCTGACCTGGGGTGCGACCAGGGGTCAGGCCCACTGCTGTCTTAAGGCTTTTCCCCATTACCTGGAGATAGTTAATTTTGTCTTATTTTGTTTTTCTGGATTAATTTCTGTGCCAAATGCTGGTTATCAATAGCGAGCAGATGTTGAGAACGGTGGTGGATTCAGTTGGATGTACAGAACTGATGTTGGTCAGAAGCTCAGGGAGTAATTACGATCAAGACACGATTTTACATCCTTTAAAAGCGATTCTTCCTACAAGCAGGCAGAGCAAGAAATACGGGAGGGAGGAAATTGGGACCGCATTTAATAAAAGCAAAGCCTAACACGTGGAGACCCACCAGGAGCTATGCCAAACACAGACGACGTCTGTTTGCACAGTGCGCTTTTCCCCGATGTCCCTTGCCCCCCTTGCTGTTCTAAAAGACTCACTGCGTTTTTTCTGAAAGCATCTAGCAAACCGTATGCTATATAAAACCCTTACATGCTTGCAGATCCAGTAACAGCGTGCATGCTTCCGTGCCGTAGAGTGAGGGGCTTTGGTGCGTGTCACTGTGAGCTTGTCACCAGCACAGCCAACGCATACCGGTGGGGCACGTACCGCGGGATGCGGGGGACGCGTGGCGGCACCCCGTGTTGCTGCTGCTCCAGTCTTGTGCTGTGCTCTCGGTGCCCTCATTGCGTGTTATTCTGGTACTGTCATTTCAAGCCCTCGGCATCTCTGCACCCTTTCGCGTCTGGCCGGCCATCTCGCCCTGCGGTGTGCGAAGGGTGGTGGAGGCTGACGGATCCCATCCCTGCCTTGTGCTCTGCTGGCATAGAGTATGGCATCTCTGCTTCCCAGGTGGGAGGAGGATCCTCGGCTTGGCTCCGTTTCCGTCGGACAAGGGAGGCGAGCTTGGGCCGTGCTGCTGAGCCTGCAGGCGCAGGAGAGGTGGTGCCCACGACTCGCCCCAGCAGCCCCGCCATCCCTGCAGCAGCCTCCTGCAGCAGCCGCCAGCTGGCACGCAGCGCCGCGTCCCCCTCCCCTCCTCACTCAGCGACAGCGTCCCATAAACCGAGACGAACACTGGGCGTCTTTGCTGGCTTTCTCTGTTTCTGCCTCCTAGGAGACTAGCTCTTCCCCCGCAGGAATCGGGACTCCGTCTGAGTGACTCCGCAAGGTGCTTGGGTTCTGCCACCAGCATAAATATGTTTATGCTTCTAAGCTTTCAGTACGACCCGGGTGATGTGTTAACGGAGGATTTTGGTTTCCGTTTCCCTCCGGTACCCGAAATGCGGGCGGCGGCTGGCACGCTCTGGCAGGAGCATCTTCCGCGCGCTCCGGGTCCATGATCTCATGTGGCCCTCTTGGGGTTTGTTTGGGTTTTCCTATACGTGAAATCCATATATGGATATTTTTTTTTTTAGATTCTGAAAATGAGATCGTCAGCGACTGACATGTGGCCCCCTCAGCTACGGTGCCAAGCGCAAGGCCCCGCCGCGGCTAAGGAGGAGGAAGAGGAAGATGGGAAGTGATTTATCATATGTGAGAAATTCTGTGCCATTCTGGTCCATTCGACACAATTTTGTAACTTCTTTCTAATCATTTTTTTATTTATAGTTGGAAATACAAAAATGTTATGCAAAAAAATAAAGGAGAATTATTTTGGGGGAAAAGGATTTTGTTCCAAATTGTTCCCTTCTGTTGTGAGCCAGGTTCCCGTGAGCAGCGGCTGGAGAAGAGGGAGGAGGAGGCGGCACTCCTTCAAATACTTTTTGTTTCACACAGTTAATTGTAATTTAAGTAATCTTCCAAAAGATAAGCTAGGCACGTGTATTCAGATTCTAGTACAAGGAAGATAAGTTCCAATTCCATTTAAATTTCTCACAGTTATACAGATAATACTCTCTTTTAAATCCGCTTAAATCAGTAAAGAAACCTACAGAGACTTCACCAGAGAGAAAGTTTGTACCTGTCACTTCCCTTTTTACCTCTTTCTTTTTCTTATAGACCGGCTGCGTTTTCTTGCCAGAGTTAAATACAGTTCTTGAGTCACTTCTAATTTTAAATGTAAGACTAAAATCCTTCTACAGACAAGTCAGTAATTGGAGCAATTTTTAAAAGACTTTAAAGTGCCTTCAACAAGCTAAAATTATGTAGTGGGAGATTTCTTTTTCTTGATTCACTGACGATGGGTTTCAGCTGTCTCCTGGGTTGAGGTGATGTACAAAGTAATTTGTAGCAATAAGCTCGTGAGTAATCATTTATTATAAAGGACAACTCGAGTTTTTTTAGAAAGATGGGTTTTAGCACTGCTCCTAAGGAGTGGGGGAGAGTCCTGCTCTTGCTGTTACGTTTGGGCCCCAAACTCTTCCGACCCTCTGCTGCTGTGCTATGCACCCAAGGACCTCAGTTGCTTCCCCCTTAGACAGTTCCAGACCACGATGTTCTGACTCTTTCGCTCTCTTGTTTTTGATACCAGAGAAATAGGAATTTCTATCTGCCCATAAGCCTTTCAGTACCATCCTTTGTCGCGGCTGGAGCCTGGCGTATTGTTTCATTGTTATCTGCCATGTCTGTCTCTTCCAAATCTTGGTTCGAAATAATAAATCTTATTTTGATGCCATTGTTCCCTATTTCCTTTCCACCTCGGCTTCTCTTGCCCGTCAGCGAGGGTGATGAGAGCGCAGGTGGATTTAGTCATATTGCTGAAGCTCAAGAGCCCTGAAGCAAAGAACCATTCAAATACTTTGTAAATTCAGAGTTTTGAAGCCCCAGGGCCAAAATATATATATTTGTGTTAACTTCGTGCTTCTCGGGGGTGCCTCCTGTCCTATCCCCATCTAAGGAAATGGGACTGATCTCCCGTATGAAAGCAGGGGTTAGATAATTGGTAAAGGCTGTCGCTGAATTGTTGCTTGCCTTGGGCTTTTCTGCTTGTAGGAGGGACGGGATCTGTTTCCCTTTCTAACGGGCGGGAGATGTGGGGTCCAACCGAGCGCTACAGCTTTCATTTTCTATTTTGGTTGCTGTCATCTTTCCCTTGGCTGTGAATACACCTCCCTCGCCCGCCGGTCCCGCACGCTGCCACCGGCACGCTGGGTACGGGGGACAAGGGTGTCGTGTCCCTGACATGCTTCTCCAGGATGAGGCATGAGTGTTCCAGTGGTCATGGCAACAGAACACTGTGCCCTCACCTGAGATTTTTATTCCCTAAAAGTTTAAAAGGCTGCTTTCTCCAGGGAAATCCCGTGGTGGGTCTCCTGGGGCCTGGGTCATCTTCAGTGTGGGCAGCCTTCATCAGTTTTTCTGACGCCTGACCCTCTTCACTCCTTCTGCAGACCCTTGGGCTCCTCCATGGCCCCGGCTGTGGCTACAGGAAGCCACTGGGCCTCCATCTCCAGATAGGTAGTTTGAAAATGATTTATTAATATTCAGATTAAATATAAGGATTGGTATCAGGATGAAAGATCAGGAGTGGAAATTGTGGCATACCCTGGATGGTGGTTGCTCCCCACATCTGCCAAGCCCGCCTAGCTTTAGATAACCTCTAGCAGCAAAAGCCTGCTCCGTTTTGAGGTGTAGACCATGTATTTACTGCTTGCATTGCCGTTTGAAATAAAAGCCCTAAGAGGTGCTAAGGGTCCTTGAGCTCCCCCGGTATGAACCGCTGACTGGGATCCTCTGTGGAGGAGGAGCTGGGCTTTGGTGCTTTTCCTCCCTATCTGCTGTCTCCAGTTTCTCTCTTCCTTGCAGAGCAATGACAAATGTTCTCCTTTCGACGTGATGCCAAGCTAACATTACGGTTTAGATTTTAATCAGAAATATTTTCTGCTGGCCATAATCAAAAGCCCAAGCAGGTGAGTATGACCATTACAAGGTTTAACATAGCACGTAAGAGTGAAAAGGAGGAATACAAAGACCTGAGCTTTAGCTTTGCTCTGAAATGCAATGCTTAGTCCCTGCTTCCATCAAGGTGCTGACACGTTTCCTCCCGCAGAGGCTGGACGTGCTTGTTCCAGTTTATACCTGCATTAAGCTCAGCAGCCGCTGGTGCAGTGCGCGGTGGGGACCAGGGACAGGACCCATGGGTGGACAGCCCTGTCCACCTGCCAGCAAGCAGCAGCCCCTGACTTGCCTGCGATGGAGCCCCTTGGGTTTGACCCTTGGGCTGTTGGGAGTGGATTGTTTTCAGCCGCCTTTTTTTTGACGTGCACGTGGGTTTCTTTACTGAGGCGACGAGATGGGTTAGCTGTGTGTGTCTTGTACCTGCTGGCTGACTGAAACAGCAGCGCTGAGCAAGGGGCACCTAAAGCAGCTCTCTTCATTGCACCCAGGAACATTTCAAGGCATTGGTAATGTCTCCAGCTCCGTTTGTCCGCTCAGAGCCGCCAGCAGTCTCACCGTCTCCTCTGAACATTTCATATATTTGCCATCCTAAAATGATTAACTCTGTGCTGAAGCTATTGCGGCGTTCCTGGATAGCGTCACTTAAAACATCACCTCGGAGCTCCCCCTTTGTAGTGCTCCCGTTGCCTTTGCTGCTTGGCTCAGTTCACAGGAAGCCCGGGAGGGTCCTCTGCCAATGCCGCTGCCTCGCGGGAAGTCTCCGACTAATGCTGATCCCTGAGAAATATTCTCCCGTGCTACCTGTGAGTCACTGCGGCTCACATGGGCCTGTACCACCTCCTGAAAAAACACCTCTTTAAAAAAAACCAAACCCTTCCAGTTTGGGTGCTAGGTGCTATGAAAGCAATCCAGCACATTTGGTTTGACCGTGAGCATGCCCGTAAGAATGGGACGCCTTGGTGTTGGCTGGTTATTCTGAAATTACTTTGAATATAAAACAAGCGTTTAAGGAAAAAATAAGCAGTTTATTGCAATCTAGCTATTGACAGCATAGTTACGAGGTCTAGAGAGAGTTGTACAAGACTAAGATAAAAACCAACTTGTCTTTAGCTAAATTGTAGACCAACTCCTAGACGTTGTTCTCCCAATTTCTTCCCTCCCCAGATGTGGATGTAAAGCAACTGAAGTCTTGGGATAATTTTCAGTAAAGATTTTCTGGGTTATTGGTGTGGGGTACCTTTATATCTTCAAACTATCCTTGGGGATGTCCTCAGACTTGGGCCTCGGCTTCAAGATTTTCTGTGATCTGTTAACCAGTGTGTAATCCTCCAGGAAAAGCAGTTTGAGTTATCAGCTACCCCTCAGGCTTCTACAACAGCTAGAGGAGTAGCTAGTTAGTAAAGCCTTTGTAAGTGTGCTAACAGACAGCCCCACCGCTGTACAAGCTTAGTTATAACTACGCTGAATGTGATGTTTTCCTAGCTCTTAGCTGAGACAAAATGACCCCACCCGAGAGCCCAGCTTTGGGGGCTCCCAACCCCACCCGAGAGCCCAGCTTTGGGGGCTCCCAACCCCACCCGAGAGCCCAGCTTTGGGGGCTCCCAACCCCCCCCGAGAGCCCAGCTTTGGGGGCTGAATGGCTGAAGAACCGACGCATCCCCAAAACTAACCAAGCAGGTACGTTGGGATAACAACTTCTATGCTCTGACAAAGGAATCCACAAGAACGATGAGACTGATCTGCCAGATCCTTCTGAGATCTTGTCATAAAATGCAGAGTAAGTACCAAAATGCTCCTCGGTTGCAGTATTTAGGGGATAGAGTGGCTTGGGCTGTAGCTGGTCTCCACTTGGACGCACTGAGCATGACGCTGGTACCAACACAGCACTGGGCAAAGCAAGGTGAGATTTTAAGCCTGTGTGCGATCCAAATTCTGATCCGCTCGGTAGATCCTAAATTGCTCTGCAATGTGTCGTCCTAAAAGCAGGTGAGGCTGTGGATCCAGGGCCGCCTGGCCCGGCAGCACGGCTTCAGTCGGGATCCGGTGTGCGGGCGGGGGTGTGTCTCCGTCATGGGTGGGTCACACCTGAGCAGAAGCGTACAGTCAGCCGGAACACTAAAGTTGCCCTTCGTGTTTTGTGTGCTTTTCTAAAACGGACCAAGAACTAGAGTTTTGGAAACGGGCTTAAGTGTCTTGACCTTATTTCCATGCTCTCGGGCTACTTTTGTCCATCAAAGCCCTACGTGTCTGGTCTGCTAGCACAACCCAAAGCCACGTGCCAAGGGGGGGAAGCTTGGGCACGTGCTTGGGAAAATTGGGGCTTTAAGAGCTGGAGGAACAACCAGGGCAGCTCTTAGCATGTGAAAGGATGAAGCAGCCCCTGCCAGGGCTGACCTCCTCGCTGCTTTGCAGGAGGGTGTGCTCCCTCTTCACCCCCGCGTTGCATCCCAGCCTTTCTGCTGGAGGAGGAGAGATGGGGGTGCTGGGGGTCTTTGGCAGCTGTCAAAGGGAAAAATGGGGGAAATTACAGAGAAAAATGGGGGTGCCTTGGGCTCTGTTGGGCAAGGACTATTACAGCATTAAAGTTTACGGAAGAATTCTGCTTTTTTTTTCCCTGGAACGGGGGAGTTCTTGTTATTATTGAAGCAATAAGTAAAAACGCTTGGTATATTAGAACAGCCGTGTGTTTTTCAGAAAGAAAGACATTTTAATTTGACCAAAAAAAAAAAATATTTTTGTGGCAATAAAAGGAAATAATTGCAAACGTTAAAAATGCAGCTTAGTCTCCTGCAACAGGGGCTTCTGAAGCAGCAAAGTATTTTAGTAGCTACTGATTTGGGGGAGGGAGAGGGCAGGAATTGAAAAGGTTTCAAATCCCCTCTGGATTTGTACAGTTTCTGTGAGACTTAAGAGCATATTTAAATGGTTTATTTTCTGTCTTCAGTTTCTCGGTGCTTTAGTGCTCTGAGCAGGAGAATTTCTGGAGAGAAAAGGAGGAACAAAGTCGGTGAGACACTGATTTGATGCTGGGGGCATATGAAGATATTTGAAGCTGTTAGATGTTTAACAAGGCTTTCGGGGGCTGTTAACATAGTCATGGAAATTGGGAGTCAGTTAAAAATGTCAAACATAGCAAAATAATTGTCAAATATTTGCTAACTGCACGTGAATGCTCGGCCGGCCGAGGCTGTTGGGCACGCTGGTCGGCTGCTGGCAGCGGTTGATGCGGTGAGTGCTTTTGAGAAGAGGTGTGCGTGGAGACTTCGTAGGACTTTGCAGCCTTAAACGTTACATTTGGGGGGTTACTTTAGGAGGTAGCCTGGGTTTGTTGTCCTTTTTAGATTGAAGTGTGTGTTGGTTTTAAAAAAAAAAACGATAAATTGGAGAGAATGAAGCTCCGCATTGCTGCGCCTGCCTATTGGTGGCAGAATGAACCTTGATTTTCATGTCCAATACTGTCTTGTAACGCTGGGGGGAGCGGGGACGGGAGAAGGTGGCAGGCGGCTGGGAAGAAGACACACTCCTCCCGACACGTCCGCCTTGTTAAGACAATCCCTGTGGTTTTGCTCTCGCCGGTGTGAAGTAACAAACAACCTAGGAACGTATTTCCATATATATTTATATTTTTTTTTTTGCTGATGAATATTCATCGCTGAGAGACGATATGAAAGGAAGCTGGCAGTTAGCATCGTGGAAGGAAAAATATTTCTGTTTGCTGACCAGCGAAGATAAGTAAAGGGACACACGTCTTCTGGAGTTGAGCACTTGGAGCCTTTTATTCGTCCTCTTTCCTTTCATTATTCTTCGCTGTTTTCTAACGTCTATTATCATAAAAGCAGACAAGTAAAACGTTCAAAAATTACCTGCCTGGATGGTTCCTCAATGGGAAAATGTAGTTGCTGGAAAAGCAAAACCCAAATACTCTATTTTGGTTTGAACTGACACTATTAACAGACTTCCCTTGTCCAGCTCCAGCTAAATGAGAAACGATTCAGAGGTAGGCTATCCCACCCCCTGCCCTGCGGGAAGCGGGCCCGTCTCAGGGGTAGGCTTTGCTCTCCATCGCTTTTTTTAATAAGCTCTGAGACGCTTTTTAGTGACCTCCTTTGACCCGAGCGCCTCGTCCGCGCTCGCAGCGCTATTTCTATTAGGCAGCTGAACTGATTGCACGTCTTTCAGGCAGCGCTGTTCACTTTCTTTACCCTTTCTGGATAAACTTTTTGCTTTGCTAAGTGTCAGATGAGTTCAGGCTAAGGTAATAAATGAGTGTCAACAGGGACGATGGACCCTCCGTGAAAGGGCAGTGTGGGATGGCTCCGCTGGGCATGGAGCGAGGGACCCACGGATGGGTGAGGAGGCGGC
>NW_008795673.1:402077-436961 GCF_000699145.1 Aptenodytes forsteri | reverse complement strand
TCCGCGTGCCGGCTGGCGCGCCGGGCGCTGCCGGGAGCGGCGTCCCCAGGCGCCCGGCCGGGCCTGGGGCAGGTGGCGAGCCCGGGCTGGGGGCCAGGCAGGCGCAGGCAGGGAGGCAGAGGCAGCGCCGGCCTGTAAATAGTCAGTTCTCTCTGTTTTTTAAGAAATAACTGCGTTACCTCCTGGCTTTGCAAGATACTGCTGTTACCGACAGTTAATGAAACGACACGGACGCTTGTGAGCTGCCCGAAACCCATTCCAAAATATTTATTTGCACAGAGCACTAAAACCTGAGCATTAAAGTAAAGCAACAACGGCGGGATGTATTTTTCCGTGTACACCGAATTTCTGATGGGCCCAAGTTAGCTTTTCTGTGGCAGCAGCTCTCCCCTCCTCTCCCGTTCTTTGTCATGGTGATTCAGTAATGCTTTACTGTTGTCATGGTTGCAGGGTTACTACTAAAGCCAAAGCAACTGCACAACCCTTTTATTCATAGTTTCAGTGTATAAACTAATTAAGTAAACTGAAAGCAGCAGTCTATTCCCTGGGCCTTGTTTTTATAATACTCAGGATCAGATAGACTCGATTTCTGCAGTCCTCCTAAATATCAAAGCTGACTCTTGTTTCGTCTCCTTAGATGAGTTTTGTATCTTAAGACCAGGCAAAGTTCACTAATCATTTAATTGCCCAGAAACATCCTCGCAAAATTGAAAAGGTCTCTGGAAAATCTCTTTTGAGCTGCTAAAATAAAGCTGGGAGCCAGCGTGTTTCAGCCGAGCTGCATTCCTTATCGCTGCTTTAGTTGTGGCAGAAACCCAATCAAAATGTTTAGTTTCTGAGTTCATGCTTTGCTGTGTAAGGGGGGAAAAAAAAAAAAGAAAGGAAAGGTGGCAAAATGATGGGGGGGGATTTCTGCAAAGCTCCTCACTCCTTCCCCCCCCGCAGAAGCCCGGGAGCGCAGGAGGGATGGAGAGCAATAAACACTGTGTGGTACCAGCCGCAGCCGGCAGACAAAATGTTCTCCTCGGCTGTGAGAAGGTCGGTTGCACAATGACATGCGAGCTCATTTTTTATTAAAAACTTAATATAAGTCTATTTGCGAGCCCCGAGAGCGATGAGAGGAACCCACTCGTTTTTGCGTGAGATGGGAGCGGTTGCGCTGGCATTTGCCTTTGTCGGGGAAGGGTTTAGAAGATTTAGTGTCCCCAATTGGTGTCCTGTTTACTGATCAGCTGCTGCTCTGCCCTTGGCAATCGTCCTGCTCTGCTATGGACAAGGGGGAATTTAAGGAGAAATTGAAGCAACGTAAAAACCTATTTCCTTCTAAAATTAGCTGCGCCTTAGTGTTCCCTTGGTATCTCCCCAGGAGGACACGCTCGCTCTGGCATCCAGTCCCAGGGAGCACCGTGCCGTGCGGGGTCAGCCCTTCGCCCTCTTCCCACAGAGGGGAGTGAGGAGGTGGGAGATGCTCCCTGCCTCTCGGTTAAGCTGGGCTGAGGATGCGGGTCCTAATCAGCTCATCTCAAGGTACAAGGGGAGCTTGAATTTCCCCCCTCGCCCCATGCGGAGCTGTTGGCCGCAGGCACCGCGGCGTCCCCCTGGCCACTGGTGGTCCTCCCTTCGTGCCACCGCTGCAGAGGGGAGCGGTGGGAGGCGTCCAGGGCCCCTGCCTGTCTGGCAGTGTCGGGTGTTCGTCCGCTCCCCCTGTGTGGCGGGGACGGGGTCCGGCAGCTGAAGGGGCTCTGCTGCTGCGGGAGGGTGGTGGGCACAGGGCTCCTGGGGAGCTGCCTCTCGTTGAGACGAGGGGACCAAGGGGCCTCCTGGGGACCATTTAACCGCTTCCCTTTTTCACAGGAGATGAAAACTCCCCAGTTCTTGTACAAACTGGCCCCGCAGAGAAGTTGCTCTCTGCTATCGGTGGTCCATCCCTCTCCTCTACCTTCTCTAGGGTGTGAGAGCAGCAGGACCCCAGTTGGGATGCCCCGGACTGAGGGATTCGGCGGCAAGCTTGCTGTGCCACGGCTCTTACTTACTTACGGCTTTCAGTATTTTGCATCGTTACCTATTACTCTGGTAGGACTTCTTTTTTTTTAATTATTCTTCACATATGGAAAAGGAAAGGAAAAAAAAAGTGTCCCTCTAAAGAGAATGAGCCCAGGGGAGGTAGTGGATCTACAGTGATACTTGTCATTCTTCAGAATTGACTTTTATTCACTGAAGGTCCAGTTAACTGCCCAGCAAGCCGTCCCTGCAACACCCCAGGGAGGTGAAAGGGGAGAGGGGGCTTGTCCGCCTGCGGGTGCCGAGGCCAAGAGCCACTTGCGTTAGCAGCGCACTGCGGAGAGGGTGTTATTTGATTGTCTGCCAAATGAATAAGGAATCTTGGCGGTGCTTAAAGGGAAATAATTTGCAGTAACAATGGAGGCCTCCTTCCCCGTTAGCCCAGGAAGCAGTGCTGTCTGCCGACCCAGAGAGGGAAAATAGCTTTCTCCATGCTTCACGCTCATCGCTTTTGGGAGGCAGAGATTTCTTTTGCACAGCAGCAGGGGCATCGACGGGGGGTGATGGAGAGGGGGGGCCCCCCACCCCCTCGCCCCCCGCCAGCGCATCTGGCTGTGCAGCGGCATCCCCTGCTTTCTGCCCCTTCCCTTTGCCCCCTCCGGCTGAGGTGGGTGGACGTGGCCCTACCCTGCAGGGAGCGCAACGTCACGAAGCCGCAGCTGGAAATGCGGTGTGGTTGTTAACGTGAGCAATGTCTGTGCCCCGGCCCCGGGTGGCCGCTCCCAGGCGCCGAGGGCAATGGGGGTCCGTCCTGCTGCCAGCAGGACACGAGGTGCCTTCGCTGCCGGAAGGGCTGAGGTGTGGCCGTGGCGAACGCCGGGAGCTGCCGAGCGCTGCTTGGGCTGACGTCGGCTGCTGGACCGCCGGGACGCCCAGGGAAGCGCCGTGCCCTCTGCTGCAGCGTGGCTGGGGGGGGTCCACGTCGTGACGCCGGGGCAGCTTTCCCGAAGGCCAAGGCCAGCAGCTGGAGCAGCACAACCGGATTTGCCTGGACTAAACCAGGGTAACCACGTGCGTATCATCAGGTCTAACCCGGTGCTGCTCAATCCGGAGCAGGTTGTATTTGCTGCAGCCGTGCCTGTGCCAGCAGAGCCATGAGCCACCGCCGGCTGGCTCAGTCGCTGCATTTGACAGCTCTTAATTTGACAGCTCTTGATGAAGTGCAGTTCAAAAGAGGCTTAATTAGGTGAAAGTTAAGAAAAATAACCATGTTTTCCACTTTTTTTTTTTTTTAATTTAGCAAAGCAGTGTTTCAGAGCCCGCAGGTCCCCTTATACCCAGAAAGTGCCATCTCATTCTGCAAACGCCGCCTTTTCCCTTTTTTTTAGCAGAGAGATAGATTTCCTTGCTCACACCAGGAACCGGGCCACAGGCAGAACAGTAAATCAGCCACGTACGTGGGATCGCTTCCTCGTACATCCAGATGCTCTTTGCTGGGAGATGCTCTCCTAAAAGGCAGTTCATAACCTCCGACCACTGAGCTGGCTCCGGGTTGTTGGTAGTAATGGAAACAGAAAATATTTTATCTCTAAGGAGTGAAATTTTCAGTGCTGCCTTTTGCTTTGAAAATTAATTTAGTTAAGGCAGCATGATCCAGTGTAACCTCAGCTACCTAAAGTCATTTTTGCAAAGTTTAGCATCGAGTGTTCTAAATTTACTAAATCCCTATCTTACAGAGAGTAAAGGGATTCCTTTTCCTTTCCGTAAGGGATGGCTGGAAACATTTTTCAATACTACTAGTTTCAGCATGGTGATCTAAAAAGCAATTCTGAAATACAGAAAGGGAATTTCCTTTGAAGACACGTCAAGAGTTTCTGAATAATTTTGTTGCCATTCCTTAAAAGAGCTCAATATTTGGTTTTCCTTAAGTTGGAGTATTTATTTCTTTTGGAGGAGTCTATTTACATTGAATTTTGCAGCTTTGCATGTTTCGAAGAAAAGTTACTCGATAGGCATTAACTTCAAAAATGCGACCTTCAGCTTTTCAGGAACATTTTTCACCTCGTAATTCGTTATCGGTGCAAAACACCAGGTCCAGGCGCTTCATCAGAGTCCAGCCTATTGAATTGTATTGCAGAACGCAAAAAGGGTGAACACGGAAGCAAAGCATCGCTCTGCTACGGGTGTAACGGTTCTGGGCAGGTAGGTGTTCCGTAGAAATATTTCCTACAGACAATGAAGTTCTGCACATCAAAGCAAATGCAGTTTGGTGCAGAGGCAGCCTTTCCACTATTATTTACAGTTATTTGCTGAACATGCTCACTGCACTGTTTTGCTCTCTGGCAGCGCTCCTAGGCAGGCATTGCGGGGACGGGGCGAACAGAAGGGCCATTGCTGCCTGTCCGAGGGCCGTGCCTTCGCGCCCGCGGTGGAAGCGACTCTTTGCCGCTCCACAAACATGCAGGAATAATTGCTTTGGTTGCTTTCTTAGCAAATATTTTTTTACTGTTAAAGTTATTTTGCCAGAATACTCGTGGGGAGTAAACACGATGGAGGACACAAATATAACAAATGTATGGGTGGTAGATGTCCTTCTTCAGCTCCAGCCCCTGCCTGGGGACTGTTACGGTGCTTAATGCATCAGCTGGAGCTCCTGCCTTTCCACATGTCCCAGGTCCACCGCCGTCATCGTCCTGGTACGGTACGTGTCTGAGATTTGGGACTGGGGGCAGAGGGAGGGGTGGGAGGACGGAGCCACCTGGGATGGTGCAGAGGCCGTGTCCTGCTCAGCAGAGCTCAAAACGTGGAGGAACACGAAGCGATCTGTCACAAGAGCTCCATCAGAGACGGCTGGGTATCCCTGAAGGAAGGAATAGCAAGAAGGTGGGAGGAGGACGGCGGGGCATGGAGGGAAGGTAACAGCCTGCGCAGGAAAGGGAGAGCACAAACAGCAGTCAGCAAACGCCACAGAGAATTTAACCAAAACTGAAGGAAGTTCTCCTAAAGGCTTTGCTCTTTGCGAGTCAAATCTTGCCAGGATAAGCTTTTTTTTTTTTTTTTTAAAGTAATAATCTTGTAGCAAAGTGGCAGAGACAGTTTTGCAGAGGGAGATGACAATTAGGACAATTAGTAATTCTTTGCCACTGAAGGGACACTTACACAACGCACACCTAGCGTTCAGATGAGGCTGAGCCAACCTTACAAACGAGGCGCTTTCTGAAAACGTGCTGCTGTCAGCAACGCTTTGCTCCCGTGCTGGAAATCCCTGATCGTTTCAAATCCGTTTTACATATTTTTGAGGCTGCCAGCTGATCTCTGACCAGCCCAAGGGATCGTAGTGGAGGAAAATGGCTTGGACTCCAGGCGTTACCAGGCTTGTCAAATATCAGCACTCTTGAATGCAACATCTTCCCCTCCTGGTGCACGTCGTCACCGTGGTCCTGGTGCTCAACAGGCCGGGAGCGCCCGGCCAGGAAGAGCGTCGCAGCGGGTGATGGGGCTGCTCTGCCCTGCTTTGCGCTGCTCAGTAAAGGCGCCTGAAGGCCCCTGCACGGACCTCTCTGGCTTGCTGGGCATTGCCAGCAGAGCCGTCGGGAACGAGAGCAGCACGGCAGAGCAAGACCGTAACCAGAAAGTGCAGTAGAGAGTGTTACCTTGATTCAGTAAATGACTGGGACTTGCACCCTAATACCTGATAACTACAAACAAAAAATAAGCAACTTTTACACGTAACTGAGACCACTGCATTTTTGCAAACTGAGGACCTATTTTGGGCTGATCTACCAGATGAAGGGACACATTCATTCTTGTGCAGGAAGGACTTCCATGACTGATAAGCATCTGTTTATCGTTTTTAGCCCCACCAAACTAAACATGACAGAAGACAACTATTTATAAATACCCTTAGGGGTAAATATCAAGCAGGAAGAACTGCATGAGTTAAAGGTTAATGTTAGCCTGGGATCAAATGGGTACAAATTAGTCATGAATAAATGCAGACTGGAAATTAGAAGACAGTTAACAGTAACGTGAAGAGCAAAATTCTGGAGCGCCCTGTGATTGCAGAGGTGGTCTGAGAAGCTCGTGGAAGGATTGTGCAACTAAGTAGAAACTCCTGAAGACAGAAAATGGCTTTTTGTTGTGAGTCCTCAGAGATTTGGTGTGCTGCTGTATTTGAAAAGAGAAGGGATTGCTGTTTTTCCCCGACACACACTAGATTTATAGTGTATGAGTCCTAGGGTTTCTGCTGGTTATTTGTGGGGATAAGAAAAAATTCCTGTTGGTATACCATCTAACTTGTGCGGGTTTAGGTTGTTATTTTTTTCCCATCCTCTCAACCACTGAAGATTAGTCACAGCCAGAAGGAGGATGTAAGTGAGGTTTGCTAAGTAGCGTTAAAATCACGGGGGTCCGGCTGGTGGTCCTGGCTGGTGTTCTCACAGATTACTCACAAGTTCAGCTTTGATGGAAACTCTTCCCTCGGTCAAGGCAGCAGAGACTACCGAGAGCTGGTATCCTCGTCCGCCTGCGCAGTAGGGGACATCACTCACTCCCCAAAGACCACCAGCAATTTTCACTAAACAAATTTGCATCAGGATGCAAACAAGCATCAGGAACCGATGCTATCGATGACTTCTTCTAACTCTCTTCTTGGTGCATGTCACAGGCACGAGCTTGGTCTTTGAGCCACAGCGCTGTTGTGCCTGTGGCACGTAAGCAGATATCCTTCGAACCATTTTGCCCAAGGCACCTAATTGCCCAGTGGGATGCAGATGTTGGGGCCTCAGCTGTGTAACCCCGGTCTCCCTTCCAGCCCTGGGTTCTTGTATTACCCAAACGCACAGCACTGCCCCACGCTCTGTACAGGTCATCTCACGACAGGCCGTCCCAGTGCTCAGTAGTCTTTCGGTGGAAAACAGGTGTGTAAAATCGTGATTGTTCTAAACTGTGGGTGAGGAAGGTGCTGGGATACGTGCCCCAGTGCTAGGAGGCACCGCGGGCGTGCGGTCTGCTGTCCCGCTCGCTGCCTTGGCACGCGTAGCTTCACATCTGTCAAGGGGCTGCACCCTGTATTTCTGATTAAACACACTGGACATGGTGTGTGGACAAATGGAAAATACCTAGAACACCCCAATAAATAATATATTCACCTTCTTTCTGCAACATAGAAGACATAATCACAGGTTGATATTTCAGTCATTAAAGTACATTTATTTTCCTAATAAATAAAAGTCTATGTGGCATTATAGAGGAGCTGAGACATCATAAACTGTCCAGCTCTCCCATTTGCTTTATTGATTTCCTTGGTCCCCTGCTAGCAGCTCCAGGCCTGGTTAAACTATTTCTGTCCATTATATCACAGCCATCGTATTTCTGTGGACTCTCAAGTCAACATCCTGCACTCTCCAGGTCATCGTCCTTTCTTGCTGTTACACAGTATAAGCCCAGAATATTTAAAGCATGATTTTGTATTACACCAAGCCGCCCTAGAAAGCGCCCTTCACTGATTATAAAGTAATTATGGAGGACAAGTTTCACTCAGTCCCAAAATAGCTTGGCATCAAATTCTCAGCTGAAATAAACTGTTATCTTGTCGTTGCCTTGAGCGCAAACCTACCAGGACAAAGCAGCAGCAGGTCTGGTCCCAAGTGGTGAGTGGTGAATGTGGCAGAGGAGCTCGGTCATCAAACTGACGCTGAGTTAGACTAATATATATATATAAAATTTTATTTTATTTTACAAACTGCTGGGAAGGCTGAGATTAGTGGGGGCTCTCAGAATATCCAAGTCAATGTAGCTAATTATTTAAACCAAAGATACAGTTTTCTTCAGAGCCCTTTTACTACCTCATAGGTTAGTGGTGAAAAATAACCTCTAGTTGAAGACTGAGAAAGCAGGAGATGAAGATACGTTATTTAGAGCTGAAGATGTTCAGGACAAGGATTACCTATTCCTTTGTGCCTGCACAGTGCCTGGCACAATGGGACCCTCTTTTAGGGGACAATATGTAGTAAGCATAATAAGAAAAAATATAGTATTCCTTGTTCAACCAGAACAACTATAGTAGAAGACTGACAGATGGATTAGCCCACACTTGTCATTCGTATTTGAGCCCTATTTAAGTACTGAGGTTTTTCTGCCTACTGATCTTGATTTCTATTCTGAGAAAAGATGTTTTTCCGATACGTATTCTGATACGCATTTTCCTTAGCAGCCCATAGGATCTTCAACGAAATAAAACACCTGAAGAATGCTGTAAATACAGGTATGGGCATGCAACTGCCTCTCCTTAGGCATAATTTTGAGAAGTTTCAGTGGTTATTGGAACAGCAGACTTTATTGTACATCAGGATGCTGCTGGCTAATAGTTGTGTGGTCCTCAAAGCTCACGTGCTTGTAATCACGTTGCAGCCAGGAGCACCACAAGAACATGCGACGGAAGTACTGAACATCAGCCTAACTGTTCCCAAGCAATTAGCGGGGTTTGGATGACGCAATTTTAGGGTGCTCAACCTGATGTGTCAGTTCTTAAGGTTTGCTGAGCCTGTGTTCTCCTAGAAGTCATGCTCCTTTAAGATGTACTCAGCTGAGCTTCAGTTTCATGTAAGGTATACCTTTATTTCATGGAATATGAATTCTTTGCTCACACCTATATAATGTAAGTAAAATTTAAATTTACTGACCAGATAGAGGAAGGAATGGCAATCTATCAAGCTATTTAATTTCCTCTTCCCATTGCAAATCATTGTCTGCTTAGTGTGGGAAAAACATCTCTAATTAAGAGTGTTTTTATATTGGCCGAGAATACAGTAAACTTGAAGGCAAATGTGTTCTGTGAATCTGTAAAAAAACTGCACCACTTCCACTTAAAAGCCTCTTGGAAATCCCTTTATGAAATATTGTATCTTTTATTCTTGTAGTATTGACCCTAACAGGTGCCACAAAAGGCCACCGCCTGATTTTTGCAAAGCCCCAACCTGTTGATTTTGCTTTACCACCAGAGATGCTCTTTTATATTTGGCGTTTATATGAAAATGAAACTCCTCATTCTTGAATTTGGTAGCTTCCCATAGATCTGTTTTTCTCAAATTCTGCTTTTTCTTTTTCTCATATAATTTTCACCAGTAAGAATAAGCCTCTTGGATCAATTAAACTGTTGATTTTTTCTAGCAAAGGGATTCTTTCCTGTTTTCTTTTGTGACTCTCTCTTTTACTATCCGTTTATTTCAGTAGGAATTATAACAGACTTGACAAGAGCGGGGATGTTACTCCCCACTCCTCCTCTTTCCTCTGATGGATTTTTCAGAGTTGGAGAAAAAAGATCATGTTACTTTAGAAGCAATTTGATCGACCTACAGAGTCACGTGCTTTGGCTTTCAGCTCTTCCTTTCAGGACTTAAATGACCCCTTTTATGTGGGAAAAAACCCCACCTATGTACATTATGTGCATATTGCGTGTGTTAAATTTCCAGGGTAACTAACCTTCCGAGTATTAAGTTAAAGCACTCTTTGACGCGCCAGTGGGTATGCCTGTTTGCTTAGTATCTCATCAGCAAGATAACCGGACTGTGGGATGTGGCCGAGCAACAGCGATCGAGTAGCAAACACTGGAGTAGTCCCATCTATCCTGGCCAGGTTCCTGCTGGGGAACGGCACGGGGGAAGTCGAGGAACTGGAAGCTGAAGGGCTACGAACAAGGAAGGCAAAGACGGTAAGTCTGCAGCATAGGAGATAAGGACTTGGAAAATGAAAGTACAGGGCCTTAAGCATCCCTGGGACCACAAACCGCAATGTCTTCTATGGTGCGAGGTGCCAAGCAAAGAGAAGGAAAACACTCCCTGCTTCCAGCTGCTCAGTACGTGAAAAGACAAAGGGGTCTCTGGAGAAAAGGCTACAAAATTAACAGTAGATCTGGTGATAGCTAACCACGTGATGGCGTGTGCTGTGTTTCGTATGAGCTGTATCATCTGCTCACTGTTGCTCCTCTGAGTAGCTGTAGTGGTTCAAGAAGAAAGGAGCCCCGGGATGAGGGACATTACATAGAAAACTGTGGGATTAAAGGAGTGAAGGGCAGAGGTAAAACATGTCCAGATAAGTAACTAAGGTTAATGGTAAAAGAGAAGGTCTGGAGTTGGTAATGGAGCAAGACGGTGGGCAATAGGTAGTAGCTGGGTCTCGTGCTGTTTCAGAAAGAGGACTAGAAAGGGATGAGGATGAAGACGCCTGAATAAATCACGTAAAGGGAAGAGCGCCTGCTGCGAAAAAGCACAGAGGAAGCACCGTCAGCAAGGGCAATTGCAGCTGGCCGTGTGCAAGGAGAGGCAGGACCTTTTCAAACAGAGTAAATCGAAGGGTGGGTTGTTCAGTCACTTCACATCTTTCATTGTGCTCCGAGAATTCTCCCTGGATAACAGTTTTCCAACTTTCTAAATGTTTTTGCAATTTTAAGGATATTTCTAAGGTCAAACCAAGCAACCAGTGAACAGCATCAGGCTGCTTAAAGTCAAGCACAGGGATGCTGTAAATGACAAAGGAAACTTGGAAGACTATGGGAATGACAGTTCGTGATTACGACAACAATTTGTGATGTCTGGATTATCACATGTGATGTCTGGGTGCAACACAAAGCGGTTTTTCTATTCATTTATTTAAAGCCATCTGTTTTTTTCACATATTCTCTGAAAATCCTCCGTCTGCTCTCAGTGCCAGAGCTGACCCTTGTTGTCTGAGATATTCTTTCACTCAATAAGTTTGCTCCCAAAAAAGCCCACTCCTTCTCCCTCGGTGAAGAAAATAGCATGATTAATGTTTTTCCAAGGTTAAAAGGTTTTTTATTTATATAGGTAGAAAGAGCGCTTCTCAGTAGTACTACAATTGACTAAAATAAATTACCGGCTACTCAGCAGGTCAAAGGGTGCTTGTGAGTAGTATTCAATCAAATGGGGGGGATATAGGTGTAATATCACAGCAGTACCCATGCCACGAAATAACTGGGGTATTTCCTAGCACAGAAAATCCTTCTCAGTGCCATTTGGGGCATCAGAAAAGTGCACCTAATGCTAAAGAGTATGATTTATTCTCAAGTTCTCAGATTTGCATGTTGCTGTAGCAAAACCTAATCTTTTGAATTCCTAATAACGCAAAGCTTTTTCCAGAAAAAAATGCATAATACATGAAGTATTAAAAATGATAATTAGAACTTCTCAGATTTAAAGACCGTGCAAAGATCTTGCATTAGATCCATATGATACGTATGATTTAGACGATAGTGTCTGTGCTATAAACTGGAGGCAAGGCCAGATCACTGGTATCGACAAGACTACAAATCAAGGGTGTCTACATTTGTGACTGGACTTAGATCATCAAATAGGCGGTAAAAGGCAGTCTGCAAAATTGAGAGATGCAAATGTATTACCAGTATTAGAACAGAAAGTGCGGGTAGCTCGGAAATGCCTTTACTTACTTTGCAAGCCTGAATTTTGAGCGAACTGTCACCTGCATCATGAAGTAAATCAGGCTATCCAGATTTGGTTTTGATCTAGCACTCAATTTTATATCGACAAATAATATGTTGGTGCTACTGGAAATTATTTCCTGGGTTCACTGGTGTATTTCAGAATAGGCTCCAGTGATCAATCCTCCAAGAGACCGGTATTATCAATATGCTGCCGCCAACACCCAAAGTAGGTGCACAGGGAAAAGCACTAAAATTCCCTGGAGAAGAACTAGCAGGGAAAGAAAATCTTGCTTTCTGATTTCCATTTACAGTCTAAAATAGCCTGTCTGCTGGGAGCAGTAGTTCTTTGGAGAAACAGTGATTATGAAGACTATGGTCTTATTTACTTTCCACCAGTGTTGCAGCATACTACATATACTCACAGGATATTTTTAGTCGTAGATTCTGCCAGGCAGAAACGCAGTGGAGTTAATCACACATAGCAAATTAAACAAAAGCAAAGAAGCTGGTAGGCTTGGGGGGGCCTGCAGCAGCTGAACATTTTGTTACCCTTTCTAGGCAAGCTTTCCACAATTGCATATAGGGAGGGTCGAGGCAAAGGGCAGTGGTGGGCTTTTTTTACCTGGATCAAACAACCTGCATATGTATCTGCAGTTAGTAGGCTGAAGCAGGCTGAGAAATCCGTCTATATTCAGATTATAGTCGGAATTAAAGCTCTTATGTAGTGAAATTGTTGAAGTTGGTCCACCAACATAGTAGCTGTCCTCTGACAAGTACTTTGCAGGCGATGAGCTACTGTGTGCTCCAAGCTCCTGTCCCAGGCGCAGGCGGGTGATACAGAAAGGGCTCCTAAAGCACAGAACGGTGGGCTTGAACGTTCACCCGCGGTGGACTGGCATTACCGTCCAAAGATATTTCAAGCAGTCTTGACTCTAACGTGAATTTCTAGCATGGGAGAAAAGGTATAAAGGACAGGAATTAAAGGTGGCTTCAGTACAGCTCAACTGGACGCAGATATCCTCACCCTGTACCTTAATGGGCTGATGAGAGAGCTCCTGGACATCATCTTCTGCAGCATGTCCTTCCTTTGTTGAAAAGGTTGCCTAGAACATTCTTGCAGAAACACACCTTTTCTTCATTGTTCCCTTCAGTGGACATGGAAATGTATCAGTCCCGGTAGCTTTCTCTCTAAAAACACAGAAATAGTAAAATTAATTTATAGTCAATGGTTAGTGTTAAGTCATAACAAGCTAACTTGATTCAGTGTAACTGAGCCAAGAACATACAATAGAATTATGGCAATCAGCATTTATGGGAATGAACACATCACTGTTTTAAATGAAAACTATTCTTCCATTAGCTCAAAGTAGCTTGTAAAATCTTTCACTATGACTAAAATCTGGAGTAATGTTGGATATCATTCACCCAAAGGTTGTGCTGTAATGCTTATTTACAGCATTAGCATTTTAAGTTTTTTGTGAAGCAAAGCAGTAGGGATCAAGTGGACTCCCTCGCATCTGCTATGCCTTTGAGAGAGAGCACGTGCCTGCTCAGGAATTAAATTAGGAATTAAATATTGAATGAAGAATACACGTGTAAAGAGTTAAGGAGATCTGAATGCTGAACTCACATCCACCACGCCACAGGCATAAACAGAACACGCTATAGTCACCCTCTACCCTGAGCAGACGATAACTCTGCCAGCATCCTGGTGCGGCATCCTGGAGCCTCTTGCCCAGAAGGTGGCTGGCTTCCTCCCAGGGAGTGAGGAAGAAGAGACAAAAGGTGGTCTTAGGAGAGAGATGCCCCAAGTCTGCTTTGTATTCTTCCAGAAGGAAAGGAAATCACCGTTCATTTTGTTACTGTGGACTGAAAGATGGGCTGGTAGAGATGCAGTTTACATGAGACTCCACAACTCAAGGGCTGAAAAGATACACCGAGTTTCAGACCGACTATGTCTCTCTCTGGAAGGGCAAATCCTCTACTCTCTAATGGGAAGATGCAAAGAGGATTATGATGGCAATATCCTTCCTCAGGCAGGTTTTGGGTTTTTTTCTGGCAAGAGAGATCTTTCCTAATAAATAACTGCTCTTTCTTATGAGCTAGTCGTTGTCAGTGACCACAGGCCTGCATGGATGCAAAATAGATTCTATCTGCCCAAAACAGCTCACAGACATTGACTATCATTTTGTTTTCTTTACTGGGTAAAAGGAAGAAAATGGCTTTTAAATTAGATGTTGAACCCCTTCCAGAATTGCAATATAAGATCCTGAATCAATCATTCTTCATACAGTTACCTCCTACTCCACAAGCTCCTACTACCATAAAAATTGGTTGTTGCCAACTGAGCTTTGTGAATAATTTGCAGTTTCATATTTGTTAGAGGAAATTTTCCTCTTCTTCTTTTCATTATTTGTCCAGGAGGAGATTTATTTTCTTGAATTTTTTTTTTCAAAAATGTGCTGTAATCACTCTGCAAGTAATTCTCGCCATAAATCATTTGTGAGCAATGTGTTGCGAGAAGTCTTCAAACATTTGTCCTAATTCCGTTCGTTCTATATGAACTTGTATCACGTGGTGTCTGTTTCTCTGAACACAACATCAAAAGAGCCGGTTTTGAGCATTCTCCCTGAGAACAATCCCACTTCTGAACCTAGATTACTCACATAGCACATTTTATTGAAAGTTATTTAAGGCTTAGGGATGCACATTCACTGAGACGCTTGCAGTTTACATGCATCTGTAATTTTCACGCTAACTAGAAGATAGCTTTTCCAACCCTAAAGAGAACATTATTTTACCCACTTCACAACTCGAATCTGCTCCTTGCCAGAGCTTTTGTCTCATCCCAATTCATTACAATTTCTGTCGCACAAAACATCCCTTGTGAGAGATGAGGCTTTCAACGGCATATAAAGTGGTTGGGTTCCAAATTACGACTGAAATGATGCACAATTTCACCATTTAAAAATTACTTAATTCCCAGAAATAATTATGGGATTCTCCTGGTTGTTGTTGCATCGTAACGAAAAATAAGACTGTATCAAAACACTAGCAGAGGAGTCTGATCCCGACCCTGCTGGAGTCAGTGGAAAGCCTCCCTTTCTCAATTGTCTAGATGGAGGAAACTGCCCTTCTCAGACTGTAAAATACCATCTTTTCAGATAAAAGTTTAAAAGAATGATTGCACTGTTCAGAGGGGTTTGGGTACTTTACCACGTGTCGTCTTAAAAAGAAAAGTATTAGAATGACTCTGCAATATTGAAAAGGAGGTAAAAGTCAACTCGAACACCAAGTGCCATCTTACACCAGAGTGAAAACGTCAAATCCAAGTCTTTTGGATTAAGTTGGCCTTAAATGGTTGCATTAAAGATGTTTATAAAATACAGGCCTTGGCTCTTGTTGTTATGCAGTGGAAATACTTTGCTGGTATTTTAGATAATGTAAACAGTTGCTGCAACTGTCACCCAGGCACTTTATGACGTTAAGTAGGAGAAATGGAAATGAAAAAGTCATGAAATTCATGGATGATGATGTCTGTGATTGTAACTGGGACATGGATGGGTGTCTCTTCCCTTGTCCCTTACAAGGGGTCCACTCTATGAAAATATGAAAATCTTGAAAAACAATTTAAAAAAAAAAAATCCGCAGATTTTTTCTTCAGATAGAAATACTGAAGAATGCAAGTCATAAACCAATTAACAGCTTTTCAAATATGAATTTTGCAAAGGGAAGTTATATTTTGCTCTCAAACCAACTTCTTCTGAAATTATTTTTAAATTTGTGAGTGCAAAAAAGACTTGGTGCACCTTATTAATGTTCTTAAGCTGTATCATCTGAGATGGACTGAAATTTTAACTCTTGGTGCTCATAAATAACTCTTGGGATAATTTAGTCTGCTTCATTTCGTCTGCTACAGAAATAATTTGTTGATGCTAAGCATCAAAGTTCCCTGAACCCAACTTTCAAACAAGCAGTTTAGGCTTGTCTACCAACCTGGGTGCAAATCCAGCCCAGCCATGGGGACGGGAGAGCTGCACGCCCCATGGGAGCTCCTGCAGGGAGCCGCGGCCACCTTCCTAATGTCAGCGGACCTGGGGTGGCTGGTACGAACCGCGCGTGCGCTGGCTGGAACACAGAGAGTAAAATCACCATGAGACATTCAAACGAGATAATTATATCGTGTTAATTTGCATCTCATTTTTGTAATGTAGTTGTACGCAGCCAATGTAGTAACTGGAAATTAATACAGCACGATTCGTGCCCTGTCATGTCACACTGCTGGCCTTTCTGAGCAGGAATTTTTTTTAACGCTATACTCATAAATCAAGCCCCTCAAGACAAGAAAATTATTACGAAGCTGAACAATAACAACTTACACTTAGAAGAGCTCCCTACTTTCTCCTCCACCGGGAGCAGAATAGGCAGCCCCTAGATTGTTTTCTTGTATGCCGAAGTTAAATCTACATTTTCAGCAACAGCAAATAAACCCATGTTTCTGTTAAGTTACTTAACTGGTGTAGTGTTGTATCCACTCTCGAGAAAGGCCTGTATTTTCTCCTCGGAGCGGGTAATACTACATGCATCAGTTTAAAGGCTGATACCACCATTTTAGAGAAGTGGCACAGCAATTCCTGCATCAAATGATATGTATGGTATTCCTCTTCCTGCTAGGCGTGGATCTCAAACGTAATAGAATCTTTTAATTTAGTTTCACTTACAGTTTATGCTGAATCACGTAAAATGTGACTAACTCAGAGACGCAGCACATTTCTTTCCACTTTTCACCATTAGCTGGTATTTTTTTCCCAGTGCCTACGTTACACGGCTCCACATTTGGTATTGTGATACTAATGGAGTTTTAGGGTAAAGAAATGGTGATGTGCTGGCATACAGTCTTTTAAAACTTTGTAAGAAGATA
Organism: Aptenodytes forsteri; assembly: GCF_000699145.1. Lineage (NCBI taxonomy): Eukaryota > Metazoa > Chordata > Aves > Sphenisciformes > Spheniscidae > Aptenodytes > Aptenodytes forsteri. The sequence continues at coordinate 420,582 of NW_008795673.1, read as the reverse complement.
GATTCTTTCCGTGCATTCTTTTACCTGTAATTATCATAGAGACCTACAATATTATACATGAGAGGAAAAAGTTGCTATACTAAAAAAACCCCCAAAACCAACAAACCAGCCTGTCTCATTTTGAATCTGCATGTTCAAGTACATTTATATCACTGAAAGGGCAGCCGTCCAAAGTATAAATAACTTGAGCTCAAAAAGCAAGGTTGCCACCCTGAATTGCCAGAAACCACAGCAATCATTTAAATAACAGCACTCTGTGTGGATTCATGCCCAGTTTCATACCTGTGGCTCGCTTCCACCTACAACAGAATGAAATATGTTGTTAAACTCCATCGCACTGCGCTCTGCTTCACTGGACCAAGTGATGTGAAATACACAAAATGAAGTACGCTGTACACCATGTACTCTAATTCTACAGAGCAGGTATAATCTCTGTAATTATACCACAACCGCATGGCAAATACCATGTAAATACATAGCAATTGCATGTTCCTACAGCTTACTTGTTAATTATGCATTGTTACTAACAAGTTCAAAGATAAATTATCATAGCACTTGCAGCATTTAGGTGCTCGCAAAGCTCCTAAGCTGTGTAATAATGGAATTCATACTATTAAACGCTTGCTTTTGTTGATTTTCCATTGGAATGGGGTAGGGAAACAACCCACCTCTGACGCCCAAAGGCCTATAGCTTAAGTGCGTATTTCTTATTGCTAGAGCAGAGGTACGCTACCGTACAAAATAACGTGACATTTCTACCAATAAGGAAATCTGGACAAATTAACAAAAAAAATCATTTCCATTAATAAATCAGTTTCCAAATTCCATTTAGTAATCCTCCTAAGCAACTGCTGTATTTAAAATCACTGGTACTTGCATGCGATAGAACTAATACCGTTTTCCTGACCCAATATTTAATCTTGCACAGGCTAAAAGTGAGAGGAAAACCTCATTTCCCTGATGTCGCTAGCAAAACTACTGATTTCAGCGAGGGCAGGGCTCTACTCAGACAGCTTACTTGTAAATGGGTTCTTGAAATAGCTTATATTATATTATGTCAGAAATATATCACCATGTAAGGCCATTTCATAGTCCGTGCTAGCTCTTCTATGAGCCACGCTGCAGTATTTTAGACTACAACTTATAACTTTTAATAGGTATTTTAATAGTATTCAATAAAATAAAATTAGCCTCTCTATAAACGTTGCTCCCCTCCAAAGTGAAGCTTCTCTTTAAGTTATGACTCTGTAATGGTTTGGGCAGCTGTTTATACCAACTTTTACAACCCACGTTGGATCACCTTGGGTTTTCTTTTTTTCAATTTCATTATTTTCAGATTGATTTTCAATCTGAAAGGCGATGTTGATGTTTCTGACCCTTTTTTTTCTATTGTAGTTGTTGGGCTATTTCTTCTAAAAAATGACTAGCATTTATTGCAAGGAAGCGCAAATGTTAGTCTTTAGGTATCGCGGAATTAGTAGCAGCACAAACAAAATAGCCAGCTATTGTTACCTGTTACTTATAAAAATCTTAAGCATGGACTAAAAACCCGCTGTAACTGGCCGTGCATAAACGCGGATGAAAACGGCAACCCTCGGGAGGGAGGTGACACGCTGGGGATGAACCAGACAAATACAGACAAGCGAGAAAAGATGGAAGCAGGGAGACGGCGGTGTTGGTTGTACCGACGGGTAACACCCTCAGCCCCTGCCACCACATCTGTGTGCGAGACGGGAAAGCAAGGATCTTTTGACAGTGTTTTGAGGAAGATTAGGAGATAGCTTTGTGGACGAAATGACCTCACGGCCACAGAGGAAATTTTGGGGTTATTACCCATTGGAGAGACAAGTCAGTTGTTTCCTAGTGAAAGAGATGGCTAGGGGAGGTGGGCCAAGGTATTGGGAAAGCAAAGAGCAGTAACTTACTTGAAATGACAGAGAAGCAGAAAACAAAAGGAGGCTGAAGAGACTGGTAAGGATGCAAAGCCATAAATTAGATAAAATTGTTTTACTTTATCATTCTAAAGGCGTTGGTCAAGCCCAGAAAGCAGGAATGTGTATGTGAGCCATAAAATCATCAGAGCCTGGTTCAAAGCTTTAGTTTTCAGCTGGGATAGAAAAGGACGTATCTTAAATGCCATTTCTGTCACGGAGAAATAACTGTCGAGTTTAGATACAGTCTGTACGGGCTGACCCATAGAGTCACCTCTGCTGAAGATGAGACAGTGGATGGGAATGACAACAAAACAACGTAATCATACTGTTCGTAGAACCTGGGAAATAAATTGATGGGACAAGCTTGGAAGAGACTCTAAACCCCTGTTTTAAGATACTGACCTTGAACAGGTAACTAGACCTTCATGAAGAAATGCCAGAGACATGGGCTGAGGTTCTGGTTTGGATGGAAAAGAAGTCTGTCCAGGAATGATAGGTGAATTCATGTTTGTGGTAGGGGCTCCTTAATGACCAAGTGTGGAGGAAGCAGGGAGAGAGAGCAGGAGAGCTTACGCGGAGGTGGAGAAAGGGTGAGGATGATGTTCCAGTCTGTTTTGAAAGAGCAAATAGAAAGGAGAGGGTCTAACGTACAAAAGTAAGACTGCACTTCAGCAGGAGAACAGCTGCAATGCTCAAGGCAGATTTTAAGGTTAAAAACAAGACCAAGGGAAGGGACAAGCACTGGCCTAGAGAAGCCAAACAGGAACCAGAATGGGATTAGATCATCGCAGCAATGCATGACGTGTTGGAGTATTTTATTATCCACTGTGCTCTTTAATTGCGAGTGTAATACAGGCAATAATTTCTAAAACGAAGTATGCTCTTCTTGAAGAACCTTGGCTCTTTAGTGGGAAAATAACTTCATATGCAGAGTGATTGTTGGTTTTAATGGGTTTATTTTTATGTAACTTACACTGACTTTAAATAAAAGGGAGCTGTACGTTTCCAGTACTGTAAAACTGGCAGTATAATTGAGGCTCATTAGCCCTGCTGCTGAAGCTGATAGTGTCTTTGAAGATGGTATCCTTGATCAGATGGCATTACCTTGTTTTCCTTCACTCATTTTCGCTCCCTCCTCAGTCCTACCTTGGGGCCTGAAGAAATGTTTGTAGGTTCTCCTAGAAAATAGACATCTTCCTAAGACAAAGTGAATGCAAATTATCTTTCTTCACTCTTAGGGTCTGGTCTAGTTCTTCCTGAAACCTGCAGCGAGATTCCTGCTGTCTTCAGTGGTACCAGGCACGGTTCGACCAGGCCAGATGTAAGCTTGAAATTCTCCCAATGAAAAAGGCCTAAGTATACTGAATGGGGGAGATACTCATTAATAACTGTTTAGGAAAACATGGTTCCCTTGAAAGGCTAATTATTTTGAGAGTTAACCATTCAAAAAGTCTAATCAATGAGAGAACAAATTAAAAATGAAGAATCTCTCATAAAAACAGACAGCAGAATACTGCATTCAAGAGGACAGCCACCAATTAAAAGAAATGTCAACAACTCAAGTGGCAGCAACTTCAAAAGGGAAATCTTTTCCTCATTTTCATATGCATTCTTCATGAGCAACATCAAGAAGTGTAACATGCTAATAGCTAATAACACTCGGAGTAAGATTCACTAATTTACTAACTGAATAATTTAATGCATATCAAAGGAATGATTTTCTCATTTCATTCTTTTTTTAGATCTAACACTAAGCTGGGTATTATCAAGTAGATGAAACTGCACAGATTACAAGTCATCACTGAAACAGTCATTTTAGAATTGAGTTTGTTTTTTTCTGTTGGATGTCTCTTTTGGGTTTAAGGAATCACATACTTTTTTTCCTTGTTGTAATTCAGATTTCAAAAAACAATCAGGAAGATATCTCTGTGAAAATATGATGTTTGGCTAAAACCAGAGTGTTTTGCGGAGACAGATCTGTTACGATGTTAAACTTTGACAACGTTGGGGACTGCAGAGAGGCAGTGCCATCCACCTCTCCCAGGTATGCCCATAACGCAGCAGCTGGGAGATGCACATGAGGTTTAGGAGATCGGGGCCTGAGCTGAAGCAGGGATGGGACACGGATGACGGGTGTGCCACAGAGGGCCCTTGGCTGTCCTGGCATGGAGGACTCTCCCTCCTGCCTCCTGGGAATGGTGAGAGGTCGGTTTGATTCCAACACAGAACAAAAGACAAATAATTTTTTTTTTTAATTGCAGAAGAGCTTTTGTATACTCCAAAATGCTAGACTAGGTATTGAAAAATGTAGAAAGTCTACATGGTAAGAACCACTTCTTGTTTACTGTGATTTTTAGAAGCCTATTTACAGAATTCTACTAAATTTAAACAATGTTTTGCCTTTGCTACTATTGCACACTATGTAGCCCACTACCATCTGCTAAAACACTTTAAGAATAGGTTACCGGTTAAGGTACCAAACAGAAAACCAGCTCTTCCTTCAGTTCGTGTGTCAGTCAGAAAGCTTACTCAGCGAGACTCCAGAAAGACAGCCATCAACGAACGTCTCAACATCTGTTTGGTGGCTGGAGGGAAGCAGAGTACTCTAGGGTCAACACCAGGGTTGATACTGTTTAGCATCTTCACTGACGACCGGGATGATGATACAGAATGCAGACACAACAAATGTGAAGATGACACTAAATTAGCATTGAGCCATTGACATGCCAAACACTAACTTTTGTGGAGGGATCTTCAGGAACTTGCGATCTGGCAAGCAGAAATTCCATCAAGTTTAACAAGATGTACAAAGTCCCACATCTTGGGCAGAATAACGCCATGTGCCAGGACAGGCTGGGAACCGTCTGGCTGAGCAGCAGCCCTCCTGGAGAGGACTTGGAGGTTACAGTGGATGTCAGGTCAAATGTGAGCCAATGGTGTGCTCATTGCAAATGGGGCAAACTGCACATTGGCCTACTTTGGAAGAAGAGTGGCCAGCAGATTGAGGAAACTCATTATCCCTGTCTACTCAAAGCCAGTAACGTCACACCTGAAATACTGTGTCTGGCTTTGAGCCCCCCCCAGGTCAAGAGGACGTTCAGAAACTGGAAGGGAAGGTAGCAGAGGGCTACCGGGATGGTCAGGGACAGAGCACACGCTTCAGGTGATGGAGGAGGCTAAGGGGTGATCTAATAGCAGGCTGCAACTGCTTGAACTGGAGTTGGAAAGAAGACGGGGCCAAGCTCTTTTTGGTAGCGAGAGGTGGTATAGAAAAGGGCAATGGCCACACACTGTAGCCTGGGAGGTTCAGACTGGACGTTAGGAAGAACTGCTTCACTGGGAGGATCCTGCAGTACTGGAAGAGGTTACTCAGAGGGGGACACCTCTGAGTATGGGGGACACCCAAGGTATGGCTAGGTAAAATTGCAGCAGACCTGATCCAGTGTTGGTGACAGTCCTGCTTTGAGTGGAAGGTGGGAGCTGATCTAGGGGTCCCTTCCAACCAATATTTCTATGATGTAACTCGGACTCAAGCCAGTGGTATTATCAAAATCTTACCTAAATGATGTTAAATACAACTAAATTAAAAGTTCACTCATTAGGAAATAGGAAGGAAGACATACGTCCTCAGCTGGCTTGTTTTCTCATGGCAAACTCTTCACCAACAGGGCACACTACTGCAGCGGGCGACACATTCATATTGCTTTCCTCTCCTGATATCCCAACAGCAAACATAATGTTTCTGTGATGCCCCTTTAACAGGGAAGGACAGACTGTTGGAACCAATGGCTTTGTGGCAGATGGAACGACATTTGCAATTGGGAAAAAACACTCTCATGCTGCCAAAATATTAACAAGGGGCTTCCTCAGAAATATTCTGCCACAGTCATTGATACATGTAAATTCCCCAAGTAAATATGACTTCTTCCAAGGAAAAAGGTGTCATTCAGCCGGCTTTCTGAGGACAAGGACCCCTCCGCACCATTTTTTTTTTTTTTTTCTGCAAAACCCTCGCTTCCAGTCACAAATTTTCAGCGCTGCAACACCTTACGGATGCTACTTGTGGTAACTCTGATGAGAGACAGCAGCGAGCAGGGTTGGTTCGGGGCAGGCTGTCCAAGGATCCCCGCTCGGCTGGGCTGGTCAGGGGACAGACTTGGCAGCAAGGGCACATTGTGAAATCAAACAGGGAATGGGTTCTTTGGTTTGGGTGTTTTTTTTTTGCAGAATGTATCTCCCTCTGTGAATGCCCATGTTCCTTGTATGGAGAGAAAAACAAGAATTTCTGGACCTTCGCCTCTGTGAATGCCCATGTTCCTTGTATGGCGAGAAAAACAACAAGAATTTCCGGACCTTCCTTTATACCACCCATTATTTTGCATAGCCTTATAATGTCTTTTATTAATTTCCTTTTAAAAATAAACTCTCCTATTCCTTTCAAATTCTGCATATATGCAACATCAAAGCACTTCAGTGAATTTTTCATTCCATTTATATGCCAGCTCTCTGGTGCTGGAGTCAGACATGTTGTGGTAGTACTGCAAGCAGCAAAGATGTCCCGCTTCTCTGAAACTGCTGCAGTTCTCATTGCCGTAAGTGCTTATCACTGGGGAAACTGAGCCTCAAATACCAAAAAAACCTTTCTGTGATGACCTACGGTTTTGCAGAGGGCAATGGGACCAGAGTGCTTTTTTCTTAAAAATAAAAAGACAGTCATTGTCCCTCTTCTGAGAAGGATCTGAGATTTATTTTTAACTTCAAACTTTTCTATGCATTGTGAAAAAAGCTGAATAATTCTGTTTTCATTTAGGAGGAGATTACAAGAGAGAGAAATAGTCTGATACGTTTTAGATTAGAGATTCTTCCCTAAGAACAGAGGCTGTCACAGCGCGGTGTCCCACGCCAAAGAAAATCTTCTTTTCCCCAATACTGTCAGCTGGGCCCAGTTCTCCACCAAATATATTTTCAAGAATTTTTGCGCTAAACTGAGAGTTCTCCAACATGATGCTTCTAGGAATCTAGATTACTTTCCCTCTGTCAGTACTGGGATTAAGAAGTCGTGAAGGTAGTCTGCATCATAGTGATATTACAATGATTGCTCTGAAATGGAAAAATATCACACATCCGTGTTTTCATTCTCCAGCTTGAGACATACCTTTAGGAAGTCAGTTTCTGATGACATGTTTGGGCAAATGATGCCTTATCTGCCTGCTTTTTTCATGTATCGTCCTGATCTGGTAACTTGGAATGCCATAACCAGAAAGCTATGTTAATTGTACATGTTTTTAAGTCAGCATAGTCCAAAACATATTCCCCAAAACTATCAGCCTCACAAAGTCTGCTTGCCTGTTTGAGAAGCCGGAGATGCTCCATCTCTGTTAGAGGAATCACATAAATTTTTGGTAACAACAAGAATCTCCAACCAAGATAATCTTAGCCGCATGGGTATTACACATTTGTTTCCTAAAAATAAAAACCGCTAAGGATATGAACCGGTACTGTAAACACAAGCGCAAGTAAAAGAGTTCTTCTGTTGCTGGACTCCTCCTCCCACTCGATTTCGGCAGTTAGCAAAAATACTTACTCAGTATTAAGTTACAGTAAAGAATTGCTGACCCTGGTGTAACTGAGAGCAAAGATAAAGTCAAGTCAATGGGGTTTGCTTCAGCTTGCAACGTTTCAAATAAGGCCTCTAAATTTGTTTGGATCATAGAAATGAAAGCATATAGAAAATACTTGTTAAAAACAAAAACGCCAAGAGTCTATACAAGCTTCTCCATAAAGTAATTTTTATCAAATGCTCACAGTTAAGTTAGCATCGTTTGCTTCTAATTTGGGCTTCATTCTAAATACTGTATGTTAACAAACTTAGACCACTTAATGCCAAGTGCTTTACACATTTCTCTTTAATTAAATTTCTCCAAAGAATCACATTACATAAGCATTTGCCAATACAAAAAGCACACTCTCAGAGATCCCGGGTAGAATCCAGGCACCCCTGCAGTAAGTAGTAAAATCCTCATTGATCTCATTGGAGACAGGATTCTACTCTTTAGGTCTTTGCTATACATGGGTACTAAAAAATTATCTTGTTACTTATGTATTAAGTTCTTAGGTACACTATTCTAAGAAACTTAGATCTTAATGAGGTCCATGCTATCATTTACCATTTCCATTACTAGATAAAAATAAGCGTTACTTCAGAGTTCAATAATGTCTAGTTTCAAGTATGTTTGTAATTGCTGGAATACGCAACAGATGCCAGTTTAGATAAGCTTCTAGCCTGTGGATGGAGGTAGGCATTTGCTCTAAGCCTCTGCAATTTTACTACAGAATTTGAGCACAGAATTGCCTGTACCGAGCTCTGGGAGAAATGTGGACCATTAGCATTTAGGGATTCACTGTACAGTGATAAGTTCAGTAATAAGTTATCAGTGATTAAGCCACGGAAGTGGCTTAAAAATTAAGAAGACTTTAAATAACCTTTATGATCATAAATATAAGACCAGGCATAACAATTTACCTTTATTTATGAGATATTTTTCATCTGTGTGAAACATGTTGAAGTGGGCTACAAACTAGTTCTGTCATTCTTCCTCCCGCACAGTTTTTTGCTGCAGTTTTCTCTTCCATAACTCAGCCGTGCAGGGCTGTGGGGTTTGATGTTTGAGTTCTCATGCAAAAGAAAAAGGTAAGTTAGGGCTGCTCTAGGGCAGCACTGGTCAGAAACGGAAAGAGCAGGAGCGGTTTGAGATGGTACCCACCCCTGCCACTGCTCTGCGGGACATTATCATCCTGCAGCTGCAGAAACGGTGGAGGTTGTCTGAGTGCTGCTCATCTACTTCAGTGCAAAGTTTCTTTCCTAATTGGTATTTTTTTCAAAGTTACTAAGATGTTACCTAGTTACCAGCTAATCACAGCCTGGTAACCATTTAGAGAAATCTAGATTTTTATTTACGACAAGGTAAGTGACGCTAAATAAATCAGTCTGGTGACACTTAAGCTGTCCAACTGTAAAACAGGATGAGACGCCACACAAAATTTATTTGAAGTGTTCAGATGAAAACTGCGGTATGAAATTAATTATGATTAGTCCTGACAACACTAATTCAATTTAAAATATGCTTAACCGGTTTAAAAATAAAACTTCAGATTCCCTTTGACTTCAACCCAGTCCTGAAGCTATTTAAGCCTGCGTTGCCTATCCCGTGCCTGATTTTCTGATTTGGTCATAAGATTACTATTAATAGAGCAGAAGTGGGGTAAAAAAAAAAAAAAAGAAAGAAAAAAAGTGAGATTACCTAATTCTGCAAACACCCGTATTTGTTTATTTGCTTGCCTTGTTTTAGAGAAGCATTGTCAGAAGTTTAGTTTTCTGACGGGGATTAATCTTCCCCTTTTGTGACTCTGGACCATCCATCCCTCCCCGCCTCCCCCCCGATTCCGGCGCGGGGTTGCTAAGCGACATGTTCTTCTCTTCTGTACTTTAGCAGAGAGGAACAGATCAAAGACACCCACAGTCCTGAATTATTTTATAAATGAATTTAAAGAGACACTCTCCCGTGCTGTATTATGCAGGGGGAAATCAAAAGTTGCTCTATATACTGAGAGTATCTGGAGAATTAAACTGACGTCTTCTGGAAAATAAAAATGCTCTCATTACTGAGAACTATGTAATATTTACCTTTTTTTTTTTTCTTCAGAACTAGACTATGAATTTATGCTAATTAATGTTTCTAGTTTTATGGCAGTCAAGACATTGAACGCAGGCCAGGCTGCCTGTTTGTACGACTTTCAAAAGTAAGGTTTTCTGTCATCAAGTAACAAGCTTGCTGTTTTTTTAACTCTTTTCATCTCTTGCAAAAGAGTTGCCATTATTCAAAAATATTTCCTTCTCTAAATTTTAAATGCGTTCCCGACTTACATTAAAGGCGAGAAAATCACAGGGTAAATTTCAAGTGATGTATCTTTAAAAGAATAAATGAAGATGAAAAAGTAATCTCTGTAAATCAGGCAAAAACCCTTAAGACACCAATATCTCAGACCTTTCTGAAAAGAATGAAACCCAAATGAATAACCTTTAATTAAAAAATCTGGGGATACATAAGTTTAAATGTTACCTCTTACCAGACCAGCACTTACCTGGCATCAGCTCAGGTCTGCTATTCTGTACAAGCTGTGAGATTTGTAAGAGCATACTGGCCGTTAAGGCAAGTGTTTCCTGAAACAGAAAAGGGAGGAATTATTTGCCCTCAGACCTACTCAGTTTCAAACACCATCAATGTTGCAAAAGGAAAAAAACCAGCACTTTTAGTAACAAATTGCAAGAATCTTTCAAGACTTTCATTTCCAAAGACACCATCGCTGCACAGCCTTAAGAAAAAGGAGAGGAACACAAATAACATGCTTGAAGCACTACCCGAGCAAGCGAGACAGATCATTTACGTGGAAAGCAAAACTCCCGGGTCAAATGGCTGAAAAAAAGGCATCTTGAAAATTGCATGCAAAATTCTTCCCATGTGCAAATCTCGTTGTTTTGTAACCAGCCACCTTATCTGCATACACAAATGTCTCTCCTTTAAAGCAGTTTCAGGGGCTTGTTCACACAAACAGGTGCTCGTGCAACTACAGGCACAAAATCGCTGGCTTCAGGTGTAAAGTGTACATAGATGATCTCGCTCCCTTTGCAGCGTGCCTGGTCGCAGAGCAGAGCTAGCTCCTCGCTCTCGTCCCATGCCTGCAATCTCACATAAAATTGAGGGTAGATTAGTGAAACCTAATACACTCTAAGACTGTAAAGGGATTAATCTCACATAAATCTTCACCAAAAAAAAAAAACAGCGTTAGTATTTATTTACATGCATTTTATTTTCCAGTGAGAAAACAAGCTGCCTTTTTTTCCTGCACCAGTCTCTTCAAAATTCTAATTGCTTAGATTTGGCATTTAAAATCCACTGTACTACAGTTAACCTATATTCTCATAAAAGCATGTATTTTAGAGAAGGGCTTAGCCAGCTTTTCCATTTCATTACTAGATATCTATTACACGGGCAACATGTGTACTTTACTCTCACCGATATAGTGTTTTATGTATAAACATCTTGACCACCACTATGCTGTCAGTGGTTAGCAGATTCGGTGTGTTTTGGCTGAATTTCTGAAGGGGAAAACTGTGACTTGCACTCTAAATATTTTTTCTGGAGAATGGATTCCTCAACAGACTATGGGTATCTTGTACAAAATACAAGTAAACATTCGGAAAGGAATTTAATGCTTCTGGCGGGTGCCGACTTGCCAGCCTTGGAAACCAAAATCCTTGTGACCTGCAGCACAAGCACGCTCCGGCATTTGTGCGCTCCGCAGTTGTGCGCTCCGCAGACCGGCCAGGCCCCCCCCCGCGCCACCGCTCCTCCTGCGCGGCTGCAACGATGAGGAAAGAAGTAACGCCCGCTACGAACAGGCACGCGGCTTGCTAGTATTTGCGTTTCTGGTGAGTGCATTTAAACATCCTGGCCATGCTTTGTTCAGAGATTCAGTTCGATCGAGCTAGTATTTAAGGTAAAATGTTCTGAAGCAGGGATGTCGTAAGAATTTTAATTAATATTTATTACTAGCATATTTTATTAATATTTGTAGAATTTTGGTTAATGAATGTAAGTAATTTTGAATCGCTGCTCTTCTTTTCTTATTTCCAGGATGCTGTAAAAACATCTGCTGCAGCTGGATCACAGATGTGAGCAGCCAGGGCAGAGGTTTGGGCCTACGAACAAGAGATGCTGCTTTTTGATACGTGGGAGGGTGTCGAAGGCCATTGAGAACATTAATAATCTTACTTCATGTTTCTACAGTGCTTTGCCTGCTTACCGCACTACATAGGCTACTAGTAATTAGCGATCAGGATGTTTCTGAAATGATCAGCAGTATCATTTAGATTGTCATTAAAATACAATTAGCAGCCCTTTGAACTGAGCGCTGTAGTTCAGAACAGTCTAATTGGTGGCTCGTGGGCCAGATCTGGACAACAGGAGGACTGTGTCTGCTTTTCCTCCTCTCTAACTGCACCAGCTCAAGGAGCACCTCGTCCCAGGAGTGGCGGCTGTGCCCACAGGACAGACATGGAGAGCCATTATGCGACTGGAAAGGCAGCAGCACAAAGTACTCCTTGTGTCCAGCCCACTGTGTTGAAAAGCCTGGATTTTGTAGAGCTCGTTTCAGCCTGTGTGCAGAGTCAAGCAGGCACGGCCCCACAACTTTATACTTTGCAATTCAAATCAATTTAATTTTTCTTTTTTTTTTTTTTTTTTAACTTGACTTTTAGAGCACAGCTTTGTGCAGCAAGAGTCGGAGGCATGAAAGAAGGGCAGTACGTGGTAAGACAAATAACTGAGCTATCTACATCTACGGATGACGCGCTGGTATACCATGCTGGCATGTGTTTGGGTAAGATGAAGAATTTAGTTACTGCAGCAGACTGGCTTGGATGGTGTTCCCAAACCTGGCATCCATATCCCACACTTAGGTAGCTAAATCTGTCACTTACATGCTTTAGATACTTGTGTTAATTGCATAAAGGCCAACAAAAATGACATGTTTTTAAAGTGTTAGAAGAGTAAATAGCTGCTCTTCTGAAATGGCCACAGTATGTATTTTTAGCTCCTATGTACTATTCCGATGATACCACTTGCAAATGTATCGTATTTGTTGTAGTATCTAGCTATAGTAATGTATTAGTATCTGTTTGTAATACTATTGATTCTCCTGCATAAAGCGCTGTAGAATATACTTTAAATACTGGCTTTTTGTACGTCTCACACAACTATTCATTAATACCAAGGGAACAGCATGCTACTGTTCCAGGTTTTCTAAGAACCAGTGCTATTGCTCTCCACCAGCTCCTGTTCCCTGCTTCATAATGCCTTTATTATTTATGCTTTCACTCTTGAAAATTCAAATTTAGAACTGAAAATTTTCATGCTTTTGTTTTTCAAAAATAATTAAAGGCAGCGAATGGACCTGATGTAATCTGTATACTGTGTGCCACGGCTAAGTATCCACTGCTGTGAAAGCACTGCTTGTTCTCTGAAAGGAGGAATTCTTTCAGACGGCGTCACTTGCCCCCTCCTCTGCGAGGCCGCTTTTCCCATACACTCGGAGGACTCGCTGCCAGTCATTTTCTTGCCCTAAAAGTTTGCTGGAGCTGTATTGTCATTTACCCAATGTTTGCACAGGGCGTAGCTCCTAACAGGTTGGCCTCTAAGCACAATCACAAGTTTTGCACTTGGGTGTAGCAGTTGCTTTACTGAAGTACGATGGCTTTTTAATAATCTTTTCTTTGGATTGTTCCTTGGACTACATACTGCTTCATCTTAACGTGGGCTTCACAGCAGGCTTTTGGAGAAGTTCTTTTCTCTTCCTCTGCCATTCACGTAGCAAGTGGCGTGCTTTCAGATATGTCCCATCTACAAAGGATTTCAGAGTTGGCCTGGCGTGTTTTACTAGTATTTGAATGGCCTAAAGAAATTATTTGGAAAGCAGCAGATGCCTCTGGAAAAGAGGGAAAGAGGAGAAAAATAGACTCGAAGAGGATATTAACGGGTCAACTGGCCCAAGAAAACAGAAAAAAAGTGCAACTCAAAAGTGGTTGCTAACAAGCAGTCTTGTAATACCCACCCAGGAAGGTAACGCAGCTCCTCGTGATCCCGGTTTTGTGGTGTTACGCCTTCACTCCCTCTCTCTGCGTTCACCATTCTATACAAGAAACGTAAATTGTTGCTGAGTTCATTCAAATACAATATACTTCCTAAATCTGCTTTTTTCAAACACACAAAATACGTGTTGTCTCAGGAGGAACGAGAGACCAGGTACTCAAAAACGTGATGCAGGGTTTGTCACAGCCACAAGTCTCAGAACAGGCGCTCCAGGAGAGCCGCTTGCTAGCGTTTTGCATAGGTTATTGTTAACGATACTAAAATAACAGTCTGTCTGCTGGATAACGGACAACACACCAAAACACAGGCCAACAACCGTAACGGGAGAAAGTATTACAAGGAGCTCACAGCAAAATTAAGCTGCCAAGTGAAATTCCCAAATAATACGAAGACACTGAAAAAAAGTCTTTGTTCCACCACTGGTGTCTTTGCTGGGCTTCTGCCCCAGTGTCAGCCATTTGGATTAGCCTCCTCTTTATGGGAAGCTATCAGGGACAGCATACAGAAAACACTCTGAATATGCAAGAACTCTGGAGGATTTAGCAATTTTGGGAAAGACTGACAGTTCTTAAATAACTTATTGCAATTAATGATGGGCCAGAAATGTGAGAAAAATCTCTGAAGAATTAATCAAGAATCAACAGCAGTTTGTCTTGAGAGTAAAGGCAGACATGTGAAATAAAACAGCTTACCACAAAATGGCTTTTGACTAAGAGTGAAAAATGTAATGAGGAAGAACACGCTTTGGATAAATCTACATTCCGTTAAGGTACATAAAAAAGCAAATGCTAGTAGGAGGGGAAAAAAAAGAAGACTTCTTCCTGTACGGTCACCCCTAGCGCATATTTGCATGAGGCACGCGCAAGGAGAGCAGACTTCCTGAGTGCCAGAATAGCACCCCGATCTCAGATGGGCAACGAAGAAGTAGGATTTACCGTCAACTCTCACAAAACATTAAAGGTCTGTTAGGCCAGCTGGTAAGGGAGAACGAAAAAAAAAAAATCAGTGGACTGCAGTTTCTTGTGCATCTCTTACACAAGCTTGAGAAAAGCACAAATTCTACGTGGCCAATGCAAGAACAGCGCTGAAAAGCAAGTTAAGATGCTGCAACGCGACCAGTCACCGAAGCTCATAGCCGCCAGCGAGAAAGTGCAGAAGAACATTCTACCCCCTAGCACCAGGCTCCTGCAGAAGTTCCACGCTGTAGCAAAACAGAGTGGATGCGGACACAGCCAACAGAAAAGGCTTGATACCAGCAAAAAGATGCAAGTCGTATTCACCAGATATCAGTGCAACTAGTTTCTCACAATTTGAAGTTATGGTGGAAGCTGAATTCTAATTTAAGTTGAAATGTTAGAGCGGAGGAATATTTGATGGGTGAGAGCAGATCAGCCAAAATTTCAGCAAAGTCTTCTTTGCAAAGAGAAAATTTTACAAAAGAAACCATGAGCACTGGTATTACCCAATTGTTGCTGGAAGAATAATACTCCTTCTTGCAGACTAAGAAAAAAATTAACTGATAGCAATAAATCTATTTCAGCTGACCAATCACCTATGGGTTTCTGCAATCTTATGTCTTGCAGAAAGCTGAAAAAGGAAGCAGTTCCAGAAATAGACTGAAACTCCTCTAAGAGCTGATGCTGATAGAGACTGATAAGCATTTAAATGACTCAGTCAGGTGTCTCCCATATGCACATTCTTCTGTCCTAAGAGGAAAATGTTCCATCATAGGTATCACTGATATTTGAAAAAAGTTATTGTATGCTAAAGCGAGATGGTGTTTGTAGGTGTTTTGGAAGGCTACAGAGAGGTACCTGAACGTGGAAATTCTTTAGTTGTATAAATTTTGTGTGATTTTTATATGGTTTAATATCACCAACCTAAGCTACAAGAAAGGGATGTCTCACCTGGTAGCAAGTACTATGATACAAAATTAGAGCAAGACTATAGCGAGTGACAAATTTTGTCCCAACAAGATTTTTTAAACCAAAGTAATTTTTCTTCAATTTCTACTATTTTCGCAACTATTTTAGACTAAGTGGCAGGCATGCCTATGACTTAAAAAAACCGCAAAAAACCAAACCAAAGGAAATCACTTGAGATAACATACATACTGAGGATGAAGGTAAGCCAACCTGCAGAAGCGTCCCGGTACAATTTTGCTGGTTTTGTATAAATCGCATGAAGATTCTGCAAGCTTCTGTAAGCAAAATTTTTAATAAGTAGGTATGCAAGCAATATACCATGAGAGAAACAAGGGTCAGGTCTATTGCTGCGTGCTATTTACCCCTACTACAGTCAAATGCTCTAGATGACAGGAAAGGGAAACAGGGCAGCTAATAGTCGTAGCTAACAGCAGGATGTTAACATTTATTGGATGTTTATTTGCAAATGTCTGCATTTAAATTTAGTACTGAAATAATAATATGAGACATATTTCACTTTGAGTGCTGAAGTAACAATGCAGAAAAGTGTCTTGCCCACAGGATGAGCCCGTGGCCGCTCGCAGACCTGGCAGTAAGGAGGAGGGCTGGGAGTTTTTCTCCTGCAGCAGCAACAACTGGGAAGTTCTGGGGCAGCAGCTCCACGGTGAGACACACCAGGGTGAGAAAGGAGGTGAAATGTTAAGGGAAATCACGTAAAACAAGTGTTTCCCGTGGATAATACATGTATCAATTATTCCCAGGCAAACGTACCTATCAAGGTTACTGTGGATAGCCTATTCCACAGCCTATGTCCATATTCATCTCACAGTGGGACTGAGTTTCGTTAACAGAGGAATCAAGACTAAAATGGTAACATTCATCCCTATGTTCTTGCCCTGACATGGTTATTCATTAGGAGTTCTTCCTAATGACTATTCAGTTCCTTCCTTCTAGGGAGCCACTCCCAATTCTCTTCTATTCAGGTTGGATAATGAGTCACTGACTTTAATATTAATCTTTATTAACCCTTCCCTTACACAACCAACATCTGGGAACAGTGAAACGTGTTGTGTCTCAGCGCTGAGAAAGCAAGCTCTTCAATGCCTTGTCCTCCATTGCGCCATTTCCTTATATGCAGATAACCTGATGATTCCTGCACGCCTTCTGCCGCCGGTTGATGAAAAAAATACCTTGTTTGTCTTCATGCCTTTGGTTAATTGCTCTTTAAGTCTATCTTAGTCTACCTGTTTTCCAGTGTAATTTTGCTTTCCATAAATTACACTTCTTTTCCGTTGTCTTCTTGCCTGGCCAAAGTTTTAGCTGCAGCAAAACAGCTATTTGTGTCAAATAACTGCTTGAAGCACCTTGTCTGCCCTTCGATTTTTCCTCTCTCTTCTCTCTTCTTTTCTTTTGGAGATGGAGGGTTTTGCTTGTGGATGGGCACACGAGGCTGGCAGCATTCAGTTCTGCTGTGTCTGTCTAACTCCACGGGAAGTGTCAGGATGTTAACAGCCAGGTTTCTGGTGGGAGATGCTTTTGACCAGTTTTCCTTCTTAAACAACAACAAAACAAAAAAAACCAACGAAGTAACCTCAGGAGATATTTTATTTATACATGATTTGCCATTCCTAAGACTATTGAACCTAAATATCCTGTGAGATAATTAATGACTCGAGTATTGAATTCTTCTTGAATCAACCATTGCTCACTTCGTAAGAATAATTAGAGAATGTCCTGTCCTGTTTTTGATCAAACTTTGTACTCTATTTGGTTAGAGTGTTGCATACACATAGGTATGTCTGACCTCCTGCTTTTTATGCACTTCATATATGGCAGTACCTGTTCTTTGGACCAAATTTTGGTGTGTTTTGGGATATCTGGAATTCTAAAGGTCTTTCTCCTTGATCCTCTGTCCTTGTATTAGCACCGTTGGTCTACTACCATGTTTTGCGTGTCTTTCAAAGTGTTCTACAGTGTTTTATTATTTTGATGTTACCATAACATGTGCCTACTCTTAAAGGAAAATCTAGGAAGTCTAAGGGAGAAGTAGTTTGGAAAGAGATCCGACTATTTACTTAGGAAACCGCACTCTCAGATTATTACAAAAACAGATTTCTAGGAAGAAACGTGCCTTTCTCATTGACTATTTCCATAGCTTTTTCAGTACTCTTTATTTCACCACCCTTATGCTGTAGCAGACGGTCTTGGATACAAACATCCACCGAGCAGCCTCGCGTCAGCGCTGCACTGCCTGCGAGCGAACCAGCCCACTCCCTAAGAAACAGCTATTCCCCAGTGGGAATATTTACTGTAGGCGCCGATCCAGCCTGACTGAAATCTCATTAACAATACATTTTTTCCCGATTAATAAAATATTAATGTGAATATACAGCATGCGCCGCGTGACATTTTCGTGACACCTGCATAGCAGAGAACTACTCAGAGGCTACCTGATTATTTCAGTGACAAACTGCACGCAACTCCTGAAGTTTGGGCACAGTCCTAATCTTGGCCTTTTAAAAAATAATTTCACCCGGCTGAAACTGAAGAGAGATAATTCCTCACTGCCTGTGGGGGAAAGAACGGGGGTTTTCCCCCAACAGTTTATATTTACGCTCATTTACCAGTCACGGCAGGAGTTCAGCTAACCTGCGGACGGCAGGCCTCGAGGTGCAAGCTGCCGCTTTATTCCAGGCGGAAAGGCCACCAAAATCATCCGCAAGCTCTACCGGCAGCAGTAAATACGCAGTTGCGGGCGAGGCGAGGATAGCCTGTAATTATTACTCGTAAATAACGGCCACGACTGCCATTTCTCTCGAGAGGGGAAGGAACTCGGAGTTAGCAGAGCCGCTCGGACAGCCCGAGGCCGAGGGCGGCGCGGCCGGAGGGCCGGGGGCTCGGCAGCACCCCGGGCCAAGCCGAAGCGCACCGGGGGCGC
>NW_008795673.1:365641-400046 GCF_000699145.1 Aptenodytes forsteri | reverse complement strand
TGCTGGGGGGGGTGGTGAGGCTGGGACTTTGGTACGGCAGGTGAGAGCGGCTGGCCGAAAGCATCGTAATCTAATTAATTATTAAGACAAAGGGGGGGGGGAGAAAAAAAATTCAGTTTAGTTCTCACGCACGGTGGCTCTGCAACAAGTTCCCCACTGAGGTGAGGTGTTCAAACTTGCGCTGAAGGTGAAATCGCTTGCTCCAAAACACAGAGGTTCGAGTTTCGTGTTTATGGAGGTGAGGGGTTTGCTTCAGCATCGCCCAAATGTATTAATGGGCTTTTGATCAGGTGTAGAATAATTCATTCCTTACTCCGTAACAGCAAACGCTTCTGGTTTGTGGGGTCAGGAGCACCGATCTGACAGTTCTTCGTTTGAACTTACTTTAAAGGGGAGCCTCTGTTTTCTGATAACGTAAGCAGCACTTCAGGCAGGAGCTGGGGTCCGTGGTGATCTCACGCTGACACCGAGACCGCGATTTCAAAGGTTGCAGAGTATAAACGTGTCACATCTCTCTGTACGGCATTCGTGATCTACGATCGTTTCTGTTAAGCCGAGCAATTGTGTATATTGAAAGACAAGATGCTAGGAAAACAAGCCCTGGGATGAAGCTGCAGTTTTAAGAGTTGCTTGCTGGCTTTCCCGCTAGGGAAGGAAGAGCAGCGGGAGTGAAGTGCATACTTGTAGGCTTTATTATCGTAAATTACTTTTGGGTGTAGAAAAATATTATGCAACCTTTAGAGTTGCATCCTTGATCACTAGCAGCAGCTTAACATTATCTGGCTTTCAGTGCTGCCCTTTCGGCAGGTTAGAAAAATTCTGGCCGGGTTGCAGCCCTGGGGGAAAGATGACTCTCTCGAAGGAGCTCACCTAAAAGGTGACTTTGGGTGAAGTTTGTCCTAGTTCTGCCAACGGGGAAAGAGTTGCTGTTGCTCCCTCTTAGTGCCCTGCTTGCTCGGCCAGACCCGTCCTTGGAGGAGCGCGTTCCCTTCAGCTCCCTGCTCGCCGGGCTGGTGTGAAGCCACCCTGCCCTGGGCAGGCGGCGGGTGTCCAGCCCGGTTGGCGGTGGTAGTCCCACCCTGCGGTGGCCCCAGCCACCGTGCCGGATGAAGCGCGTGTGGAAGCGGAGGCGAAGCTCGTTCTTGCAGGGCACGTCGAGCTCTGCTGAATGCGATGTCTTGGGCTTGGCGCTTGGTTAAAGTGAAGAGGTTATGGCCGTGTCTGCTGTAGTAATGTGTTTTCCTGGTCAGCGTAGAAGCAAAATCGTGTACGTGTTTTGGATATGAATGATGGTGGGAATTTGAATGATAGCAAAAACATCCTCTCGTTTGAACTTTTTTTTTTTTCCCCCTGTAGCTAGGAAATACTTTTATTCTTCAAGCAAAAAGTTTTAGGGCATGCAGTGAGGCGCTTGGTTAAAGTGAAGAGGTTATGGCCGTGTCTGCTGTAGTAATGTGTTTTCCTGGTCAGCGTAGAAGCAAAATCGTGTACGTGTTTTGGATATGAATGATGGTGGGAATTTGAATGATAGCAAAAACATCCTCTCGTTTTGAACTTTTTTTTTTTCCCCCTGTAGCTAGGAAATACTTTTATTCTTCAAGCAAAAAGTTTTAGGGACCATGCAGTGAAGGTATTTACCTTGATCTGGTTGCGGGTGCATTATAAATCTTCCTTAATTTGTTTATTGAGACTTAGAGATCATTAGTAAAAACAATGAATGGAGTAAATTAAGAAAATTTTTTTCTTTTAATGTGTTAAGCCTGATACTTTGTTTAATGCAATATTGAAATGCATAGTACACAACAGGAAGCCACCTGTTTTGATATCGATAGGAATTTGGTATTTGTAATAGTCTTCTGGCATGTTGAACTCACTGTTAGTAGTTTAAATTCATTCTGTCTCAGACGTGGTTCGTGTCTGTTGAAGTACATTACATCCGAATAAAGTTGCCACATTTGACAACGGTGTCACCTGTAGCACTTTGTTTACTTTCAAGCTTAGCTGCAGCATTAGCTCCTTTACGGTTTCTCAGTAATAGGCTTTATTCTTAATCTCTGGAAACAGTTTTAGGAGTGAGAGGACACGTCATACTGAGTCCCTTTTCTATCATTTAAAAAAAAAAGCCAAACCAAACACACACAAAAAACCCACAGTTTTGATGGGGAAGATTTGAGGGGCGGATATTTGTCTGCTTTAGGTTAGCACTGGGAGTTAGCAAGTGCTCGTTACCAAATACTGGGGGGTGTGTGGTGGGGGGGAAGTTTGTCGCTGTTAGGAACGTTGGTATCACTGAGCCACCACTGTGTGCGTCCGAACTGCGCTGGTTCTCTGAACTGGTCAGCTGTCTTGGGGATGGGAAGGATATCAGCAGTTCCCATTTGATGCTTCATTTGTACAGCTGTTGAGAAACTGGGTAGGTCTGTTTTTAACTGATTCATTTTCAGGTTAGGAAGTATATTTCATGGTTATAGTGGTAACATGCGTAATACACGTTAAAGATGCTGCTGAACTTAAATCACATTCCCTTTCTGCTTTTCTTCTTCTCTTACACAATTTATTATCTTTCTAAATCTGCTTTATTACATATATCTTTCTTTCTCTAATCCTTACTCCAGTTTTATTCACATTCTGCCTCATCCACACTTTCTAGCAACCCTCCTGGTGGGCAAAGAGCAAATGCATCTTGAAGGTGGGATTTTTGTTTGCATGTATGGGTGATTTTTTTTTTATTTACATACAGTTGCCAAATTCTACTGTTTTCTCACCTTGTTTTGAGAAGTTGGCTTCGAGAATAGTGATTAACTTTAAATATGAAACTGATTTTCATGTTTTCAGGAAACATTTGAGTCTTGAGTAGAAGGCTTCTGTGCAGAGCTAGGAACTGGCTATGAATTTAATCTATTTTGGTAATTAGAGGGGAGAAAAAGAGTAATGTCTTCCATCCAGAACAATTATAAATCACTTGCAGATGGTTTCAGCAGGATGTAAAAATAACAGGTTCCTCCAAGTTATAACACAGATCCTACGGGTTCTTAGCTTAATTGTGACCTGGTATTTTTCTGTTTGGGGGAGGGGGGAATAATTCTTAAAAGAAACTTTTATGCAAAGCAGGTTTGCTAAAATTCAAATGTTTAAGCAGCGGAGACCTTAACACTTTAACACTTTGGTGAGACTTTGTTTTGTTCTCAGTATCTAAACGTGCATGTGCTTGTTTACTCAGACAGGATTCTCTCTTTCTGATCCAGCATCATTGATGTTTATACAAGGTTTAGGCTTGAAAATGATTCCAAACTCCTGGCTGTGATCTCCCCCACGTCCCCCCTCCCTGGGTTGATTTTGAAGTGTGCGTGTTGCCTGGATATAGGTGCATCTTCGGACTCTCTCCTTTTGTGAGAGCTGTAAGCTATTTCTCTGACTCTCATCTTGTTGGAGTTTTATGTTGTGGGTTAACTGTACCTTGGTAAATACAGCTCTTTTCCCTGTGACAGTTCAATTATTTGAACATGGATTCTAGTATTACCTAAACATACTGCAGTTTCGTGCTCGTAGCTTGCTGTGTCAGATAGCTCTATAAAATGCAGAGGGAGGGAACTGGAGGCTGTGGAGGTAGAAGAAATAGTTTGTAGGAGATCAGAGCGGACCACTCACCAAGTTTCCCCTTGTATTATCTGCGCACCCATGTCACACCTAGTGCTGCAAAGAGAGTTCTTACTTTGTTTTTTATAGATGATATGTGGTTGTCATGCATGCAAAGATGTTAATTTTAGATATATGTACATAATTACAATCTATCTACCCTTAATAAAAAAACATCTGGGGGATTTTCCTAGTCTAAAACATGTAAAGACTGGGGGGGGAGGGGAGGATGGCAAAGCCTAAATTGCCCCTCTTGAGTTAGTAACTGTACAAATCTGATATCTTTAAATTTTTCCAAAGATGTTTACAGTCTCTTCCAATTCTGTGTACAGCAGACACACATTATGCTAGGTGACAGTAAAATTATTAGAAAAATAAATACAGTTGTTTTTCTCACAAACAAAAGTAAATTTCAAAAACACTCTGATACAGTCCATCAAGCACATTTCTGAAGAAGTAACATTTTCTTAAGACTATAAGGTGGTAGCATTAGGAGTAGAGAGAGCTTGGTGAGCTGGTTATTGATCGTAGGAATATCTCGGAGAGTGAGGTGCTGGCTGTTCAGCTGCTCAGGATTTTGCTTGAAAGGGAACATCTCGTGAAGCTACGTGGGAAAAGCAAAATTTTACATACCTCACCAGAAGACCGTAATTCAGTGTCAGGTTCAGAAAGTGTAAGGCGTGAGTAGAAAAGGAAGGGTCACTGTAAACTTGCTGTTGGACAAAAACTCTTTGCTGAGAGGGAGATGACTGCGGGACCGTTGGAGCAGGCTGTAGAGGTGTAGGACCCTCGCTCATGTTCTGCAGGGCTTCGGCTGCAGAGGAAATAAATAGCATCACTGGCACTAACACTGTAGTTATTCATGCGTACTGTGGAGACTGAAGCTAATAGTTTTGTACTAGTCTATTTTGGGATAGCTTGCTATCTACGTTGTTATTAAAATTGAATGCTTGGTGAGGGTAGGTTATACCAACACCCAACTTCTGTGGGGTTTTCTGGATCACTGAATGTTTAGTATGTATGTAGATGGTAAAAGTGTTAGGCATCAAAAGCACTCGGCTTGCTTTATTTTTGCGTGCTTGTATGCAAACTGTAGTTGTAACAGTTCCTGACAGCGTGTAGAGATGCAGGGCTGTAGGTACTAACCTGTCATCGTGGGGTTTTTTGTTTTAGTATAATCTTCTTGATAAGAAAGGGTTGCTTTTATATTTCCAACGTTAGAAATTGGCCCATGTCTCCCCTGCACAACATGTCTGTTCTAGTCATCTGATTGCCATAGCCTAAAATATGCGCTTTGCTAGGCAACGTGAGTTGAGGTGAAGTTTGGGCTATAAACTTGAAGCAGTTTGCACCATCAGAGACAGCTGTGCCTAAATGAATAGGCTGAAAGTGGAAAGAGGAAAAAATTTGGCTTAAAATGGCAAGGTGGATATTTGAAAGGTCAAGAAATTTACCTCTGTTCATCTAGGGTCGTGTTTGTTTCTTTTCAAACAGGGCTGCAAAACTTTAAAAGGGATCATGTGATTGCTTTTTAAGGGGGCATCTTGGCTTGCTGAACTGCTTAAGTATCCACAGCCTTAAGGTTTTTCCCATGAGTTAATACAGACATTGGTGTAGTAATATGTTTAGAGTTTGAGTGTTTCTGTTAATAAACAGTTACTTCAGATGAGTTCAGTAATACATAATGCCACTTCAGTGTGTAGGCTTCCAGAACTTCGTATTGTGTTTCCGAGTGCTCCTTACATCCTGTCCGTATGTGCTGTGTCATTGGATTTTTTTAATTACTTTAAATATACTGCAAGTGTTTCAAATGCACATATATAGTTCCAGAAAGACCAATATATCGTAATATGTGTGCTAAGTCAGTACTGCAATTTAACACTGTAGCTAATTACTCTGTCTTCCACTATAGGTTGCACAGAGCATTGAGGATCATCATCAAGAAGTAATTGCTTTCTGCAGAGAAAAAGGTTTCCATGGTTTGGTTGCATATGACTCCGATTATGCATTGTGCAACATCCCTTACTATTTCAGTGCCCATGCCCTAAAACTGAGCCGTAATGGGAAAAGTCTCACAACAAGCCAATACCTAATGCATGAAGTTGCCAAGCAACTGGACCTGAATCCAAATCGCTTTCCTATTTTTGCTGCTCTTTTAGGTAAGTGAAGTAATAAAAGAACTCGATGCTGCTAGTCAGACTTACGATTTCAGTTTCTATTAACTGTTTTAAAATATGCGTGTATAATTTGACAAAGCACCTCGGGAAAGACATCCCTTTGTTGCAGACATTCCTACTATACTTGAGGTGGGCCGGATGCATTTTTATGAAGCCAGACATGCTGAATTTGTAGAGACCTGTGAGCGATGCAAATTGTGGCAGTCTAGAAACAAGAGTAGAAAGTAAGAATTCGGCAAAGCTCTGCCTAGCCAAAATGTTCTCAGTGGGTGGGGAGGAATCGGGATTGTTGTGGTTCTACTAGTTTTGGTCTTACATAGTATATGAGGTCTACTTTTAATAATACGCTTTCCAGACTGGGAAAGCATACTTCTGTCCTGTTTTGTATTCTACCTAAAAATAACGTATATGGAGTGAAGATGTTTTAATTGCAGGGGCTTTTTTTCCCTCAGAAATGAGTATTGGATAAATATGACAGGACATCAGCTGCACCAGAAATACATGATACTATATAATTGAGTGAAACTCCACATTTCTGAAAGCACTGGCGACCAGCATCTTACCGTTACATTAGTTTTGTTTGGATAGTTTCTTAGCACTCTTGCTTGTAGTGCTAAACGGTGTAGTATCTTTAAGGGGCATAGGTAGGAAGCACTTCAGTTTCACATCTCTGCTTAAATGGGACAATTATAACACACTCTATTTCCACAGCAGTGGTAGAGAATAGTCGTCACACTCTCTCAGATGGAAGAGTGAATTAATTGCAAATAAAGTTGACTCCAATGAGTAAGACCTATTTAGAACAGCATTCTAACTTCTTTTTGGGTAAATAAGCACAGAGGAGCCATGTTCTTGATCTCGTACTGAGCAAACAAATTAAGAAAACTGGATTTTCTTTTTGTTTTCTCACTGACTTTGTGTTTTAGTATGGGTACATGATAGAAGAATACAGTTTCTCATTTGAAAGCTGTGAATGGGAGAAGCTATGTATTACTGCTTTAGCATACTAATGTTTTAGTAGTCTCTAATATTAAACTGTTTCTAGTCCAGGCAGGTACCTTCCATGTTAAGAAGGAAAGAACCAATGCATCTTACAGTAGAAAGCCACAAGGATTTGACTAGTTGAAGTTGCTTTTTGTTAGTGTATGGTTTTTCATATCCTGAATGGTTACCTGCCTGCATGGCTGTATGGAGGAATGGCAGACGGTTGGCTAAGCTGCAATTTAGAACAAAAACTGTATAAATTGCATGACAGACTACTATTGCTAGGCTTTGTTTTGGAGTCTATAAATAAGTTGTTGCATGCCAATTCAGTGAGTAAGAATTACTGCTTGAAAAGCAGTTTCACAGTTGCAGATATGCTTTATGGAATTAACGTGAAGTACATGTGAATGACATCGTTTTAACTTGTCACAGAATTACAGCTGCATGGCCAGTTGAGGCGTTGCTTGGTTATATTAAATGGTAGGTGAAAAATATTCTGGTAAATTTTCTGAAGGTTTTGCAATTTTATGCAAGAAACTCTTGAATATTTTTCTCTCGATATCTTACACGACAAAATATTTTTCAGCTTGCTCTTAGGAGGAAAAACTTGTGGTCATTTCACATGATTACTGGAGAGATATTTTGTAGCTTCCCCCCCCAATTGGTACCAAGGTAAAAAAACCTAGTTCAGTTACAAGTTTAGTTTTGTGTATTCTTTTGCATTTCTTCTGTGTGTGTATTTAGTAAGAGTAAGCAGAATAGAGTAAAGTTTATGGAAGTCAGGGTTAGAACAAAAGATACTTCAGAGGTCTTCCTGAGATGAGGGTGGGTTTGTTTTTTTTTTTTTAATTAGTGAATATTACAAAACCTAGGTATTTGGTGATATAAATAATGATTCTATAAGCTTACAACAAACAGATACTGTTTGACTAAAAGTACTGGCAACACTTTTTAACTTTTGCAGCCTTAGGAATATAGTAACTTCAGGTTTTTTAATAAAATACTGAATGCGTATAGGCACATAATTGTGTGTAGTGTGGCATATGTTTAAAGCAGGGTAGCTCATTCAGATCTAAATTTTTATATTTTTATTTAATATCTGAGGGCTGGTCTGGCTTCACAGGTTATTCTGCCCTTGCTCCTGTGGCCTCTTTGGGTCTCTTGAACCTGATAAGTAGGATGAAGAAAATCACGATGGGAAAGAATAAGTGAGTGCTTGATTACATGGGAAGGCATATGAATCTGTTACATTGCTCTTCTGTTCTGGGTACATCAGCGTAACTCCCCATGCTAGTACTTTGTTTAGGAATAAATTAATGTGTGCTGAAATAATTGCAGTTAAGCTGCTGGTTTAATGTTTACAATTACAGAAGACCAAAACTATCACAATAGCTGTATCAGCATTCAGCTTTAGGTCTGCAAATCTGATTCCCTGTATACGGAAAACTCAAACTTCCTTGTTTTCAGATACTTTCTTGTCATTAACTTCAAGGGTCAATTTGGGGATGCTGAAAAGAAGAAAATCTTGAATGATTCAGCCAAACGTTCAGCAGTTGGCGGAGCCTGAGGAACACCACCTAACTGGTCAATTAAAAAAACATTCTTAATGGCAAATTATTTAGGATTGAGTTATGTTCAGGGATAAAGTCTCTATTGAAGTATTCCAGCAAAATATTTTTCTGACTGTACCAACTAGGCAAATTTTTAAAGATTACTTTCTGAGAAAGTTATGTATACGCTGTGGCTGGTTGGTTTGTTTTATAGCTTTTTCCTTCTTACACCTTTTCCTGCAGAAGGGTTTTGTAGTTCTAGCTTTTTGATATAAGGAGTATCCTTGTCATGGATAGTTAAAATGTGGCCAAGATACTGTGTCCTCCGAGAGTGTGCTGTTAAAAAGTTCTGTCCTAATTGCTGTTGATGTAAACAGGGAGTTGATTTGGGTTCTTTGTAAATTTTGACTCAAATACTTCAGAATGACTTTAAAAAAAAAAAAAAAAAATCCCAAGCTCCAGCAGTAGAAAAACAAACACAGTGTGAGGTATAGGGCTGTAATTCGGTAAACTCTTTAGAAAGGGCAGTGGCTTCAATTAGTATCTAATTGCTTGAAAAAAACCTAAGGCGTACACTATAGTAAGCCATTAAAATGGGAAAAATCAATATATGTTGAGGTTGTTCAGCCAGGTCAAGAAATAGAGGTTGCTTATGTAACGTTGATCTCTTTCCCACTGTGACAGTACTTTGTAACATGTGTTTAGTTATGTAGTCTCCTGTTCCTCAGTAAAATTTTAGAACTACGTAAGGTAAGTACAGGCATCACTTCTTATTTGAACCACAGAAGACATTGCTGCACTTCAACATCCTAAATTCTACAATTCAGTATGCGGTGAGAATTGATCAAATGGTCAGACTGTCTTATGTGTGTGTTCAAGGGGATGACATTAACTGAAATGACAGATGGAGACCAAACAAGATTGAGGTTTTGGTGGAAGGGAGAGAAGCTCTGACTATTTTAAAAGGTAATCTTAGCATCTGCAGGAGTTATTGTTAGTTATCACAAAACTGTCTAGTGGCCTGGCTGTAATTGTTTTTTTTTTTTTTTAAGACCTGCGTTATAAAGGCTGTCTAATCCTCCCTTGATTAGATTAGTCAGAATGTGGCTGTTACATACAAACTTTTTGAATCTTTCTGATGTGAGTTTAAAGTTTAGCTCCTAATGAATAAAGATTATAATGTCTCCTTGCTGGAGATCTCAGCGGTAGGTGAAGTATTGATTGGACACGGAGACTTCCCTCTCTAAGAGGGCATCTGCTAGTCGCCAGGCAATGGACATCTTTCTTGGTTTTCACATGTTAAAGAGCATTAAAAGCAAACTAAATTATTTTACAAGCAAAATATTAAGAAAGTAAACAATTGTCATATTCAAAGAATGTTGTCATATTCTTTATGAGTAGGTGGGAGTTCAAGATGTCCAAAAAAAAAAAAAATATAAGCTTTAAATATATTAACAGCAATGAGAACTATGCATTCACTGCTAAGCTGCTGCTCTATAGAACCAGATATTGAAAATATCCTTCAGTTTTCTACCAGAAGTGTAGTAATACATTCTGTTTAGCTCTTCGTAAAGTTTGGATCCACAGACACTGAACTCTGTCAGTGGTTGATTAATTAGTCTTTGATTAATTCAAATGTTTGAAATATTTCCTAGTAAGAATTTTCTAGGTTGTTTTGAGTGTGATGTGCTTTGGGAAAAAAAAAAACCACAACCCAAATAATTTAAGTGATCTTCCATTTGGTATGAACAGCTTGGTAAATATAGGAACTATCTCTATATCCACAGACACTGAACTCTGTCAGTGGTTGATTAATTAGTCTTTGATTAATTCAAATGTTTGAAATATTTCCTAGTAAGAATTTTCTAGGTTGTTTTGAGTGTGATGTGCTTTGGGAAAAAAAAAAACCACAACCCAAATAATTTAAGTGATCTTCCATTTGGTATGAACAGCTTGGTAAATATAGGAACTATCTCTATTTGTTGAAACAACCAATAATTGGTTGTTACCAATTATAACCATAATTTCCCAATTACTTTGATGCTGCCAGCCCAGGCTCCTGTCTGACCTGGTCAGGTCAGCAAAAGAAACTTCAGGAACCTGCGAAGTGTCATCGGAGCTGCCCGCGTTCCTGAGGGTTAGATAAATCTGCCTGGTGGCTTGCTGCTTGACCCATGCTGCATGATGGAGCAGAGCGCAGATTCCAGAGGCAGCTCCGATGTGGATCAATAACGGCATGTGCTGGGATGCAGGAAGGGCTTACCAGCTTGTGTCGGAGAGCAACAGGGTGTGTTCTTACACTGTTGCACCTGCATTACTAAATCCTGTTGAGGATCCCCTAATAGGACATGCCAGGTTGAGGTTGACACCATGTGTTGTGACTGGCTCTGTTTCTTTGTAAGTGAGCTGGGTTTCATGGAAGAGTGCTCCTCGGAACAGAGGGAAGTGTATCTTGCTGCAGTGGCAGCATGCAAATTAGGTTTTTCTGGAGTAACAAAAAGATATCTGCAAGTTTAATCTCTCTTTGTTAATCCTACTGATCGGGAATTGAGGGCTGATCGCAAATTTGTTTTACTGCATGTAGAAGCAGCATGTAACATTTTATGGTATACATAAATAGTTCTGCATTATGTTCTAGGTAATCATATTCTACCTGATGAAGATTTGGCTTCCTTTCATTGGAGTTTACTTGGTCCAGAACATCCACTAGCTTCACTTAAGGTACAAATTTAATATAACTACGA
This sequence comes from Aptenodytes forsteri, assembly GCF_000699145.1. Taxonomy (NCBI): domain Eukaryota; kingdom Metazoa; phylum Chordata; class Aves; order Sphenisciformes; family Spheniscidae; genus Aptenodytes; species Aptenodytes forsteri. The sequence goes on along the minus strand of NW_008795673.1, from coordinate 388,955 downwards.
GCAATTAAGCTAAAATCAATTGTAACAGTTAATCAGAGCAGTGTAATAGGTTAATTCACAGCAGCTATGCAAGGTTCTTGTTCTCGGTCACCCTCTGGTGTCCCAGTCCCTCTCTGTTCACTGCAGAGGATACCTGGGGCGATTTGCCTTATAAGGCTAAACTTAGCCTTTGTGATCCCCCTCAGTGCCCTTCAGCTACATGAGCCATATATCTTCAGTGTGGTTTGGCTTTGAGAATGTAGCTTCTTACTCTCTTCTTTTTTTAAGAAGAGAATTTTTTGTTTAGTCATGTTCCTCAACTGTCAAAAATAATTAGCTGGATATCTTCCTACCATATTGTTTTATTTTCTGCTGATCTGAGTTTGTGTGTAATAGTCAGTTTTCTGTACTTCTTGAAGTGTAAATATGCTAGAGAATAGGTTGCACAAGAAAGCTAATGTGGCCTTCAGTAGATTTTTTTTTTTTTTTTTTTTTGAGACAGGTAACTTGTGTCTGGTGCTCTTAGTTTACAGTATGTCTGTTCTGCTGCTTCATCACACTTGCTTTGTGCATCTGCCAAGTAGACAGCTATAAAAGGGAAACTGGACACATCAGAGAATGGGATAATAGTGACCTTTCTTTCTCTCTGCCACAATAGACATATCTTTTTCCCTTTCTCCTAAGGTGTACCATGCAGCAAATCAATTTTCTTTTTGTAAATTCTGTAAGACTGTTTTGTTATATCTACAACAAAAATAGATGGTTTTTTTTTCCCCTTCTGTTCCAAAAGTTTATTAAGCATTGAAAAATTGTAACTTATTTTGCTGAAGGTAGAATTTAAAAACAGATTCAAGATTTTCAGCAGAGTTTTTAAGGCTTGCACGTGCATTGCTTAGTGAACAGCTGTGACAATTTGATGTTATGCTCATCCCCTATTTCGCTGCCGCTCCTGTGTTTAGAAAGGTAAGTGTCAGCACATTGTAGTGGCAAAACAAAATATGCATGCGTGTTTGCTACTTCCTTGTAAAACTTGAGCTGGACATATGAAAGACTGCAAGAGTGTGCCTGTATTTTCATTTTTGACTAAAAAGGTTAAAATGTAGGACTTCTCTCTTAGTGATTGATAAACTTTCTGATGTTCGGAATACTTTTCTGTGGTTTAGGCTGAGTAAACTTCTTTTACAGCCAGTTCAGAATATGATTTCAGGCACCTAGACCTTCTGAAAAGCCTTCTAAATATATACTGAATTACTTGACTAGAATGAAAATTAGATATTTATCATCTTTGCTTCTAGATTTACATTTTCAGTGGAAACACCAATTGGGCTTTGTAGCTGGCATCCTAAGGAAATGAAACTTGTTTCCTTAGAGCATCACTGGGCTATCTTAGGCAGTCCTCCCTGTATTTATTTAATCTGTTGGCCAATGTTAATCAGATTTGAAAGCGGTTCCCATTTGGCTGTTACAGGCTCGGTGAAAACTGATACATTGTTATCAGTGAAAAAGACCCAAACTAGTGCCCTTACTGAGGGAAAAGGCTAGCACAACATGATTTGTTTAATTTCACAGCAGCTTGCTGGCCAGTTGTTACGTACATAGTCCCAAACTAACCGCAGTGTTTCTGTCTCCTGGCTGATAATGATGCCAAAGGGAGAGAGAGAAGAAGGGCTAAAGCCCAAGGAGACAAGGCTGCAGGAAACCAGTCTTCGTTAGTTACCGGTCATGGAACAACTTACTGGTTTGGTTTTTTTTTTAGCTTCAGTTTCAACAGTGCACATGATTTGAAATTATAACTTGTTTCAGTAGCTCAGTAATTTGGTTTAATTTCATTGGACATACTAGTATGTCAATGATGTCATTACAGCGCTCTCTGTAGAGACCTCATCTGCTAATTCTAGACATGCAGAAAGCAATATTTCTTGTAAATTTTACAAATGCTTAAAAAACTGAAAGAGGCGTTTATATTAGCCACAAGCTTGACAGCAAGAAGTAGTTGCAGAACAGTTACAACAAGTGCAAGCTGTCATGAAAACTGGAAGGTGGGGGGTGAAGTTGTTGCCCAGGATGTCATCCCTGGGCTATACTTAAAAACTTGGCTTTGTTGCATCTGTTTAGAGTTACTGTTGAGTATTCCCCATACTCGGGAACCAAGGGCTCTGATTCCACACCTCATTCAACTCTGGATTTAGAAAACTTCTTCTCATTGCGTAAAGATTTTAATCTTTCTTTATCTAAGACAGTATGGTCTTGAGCATCAAAGCTAACAGGTTCAGTTCCCAATGGCCTGATCTGTTGCTTTTCAGTGAGACCTATGACAGTTAATAATGTACAATTTATTTTCTGCATTCTTTCTCAATCTTCTATTAGGATGTAGCAAAATGGTTACTCTTCCTACAAGAGAAGCTTTACTAGTTCACCAATTAAAAAGTGTAACTTAGAAAAGAAACTGCCAGTCTTCGCTGATAGAAAATTGGTGTATCTGCCCAGATGTCAACATAGTGAGGTGAAAAAAAGCAAAACTGAGGAACCTGTACCTCTGTTTTAAAGAGGGACATGCGGGTGGTGCGTTCATCTAGGAACAGCTGAGTAGAAATGGGAAAAAGGAAGGGAAATGGAAACCTGAACGAAGAATCTGTATTTCACATCTAGAAGGAAATGAACCTAACAGTCAGGACAACATCTTTACATGCTGGATAAAAAGCCATGCCTTTCAGAAGACACCAGCGATGACCATCAGCTCAGCAAAACTGTTAAAGTTCCATGGACAAATTTAAATGAAGAGATTTGAATTTCTATTGCTGCAAAAGGGGAAAAAGAATCAAAAACTGACACTGCAAGCTGTTCTGAGTCAGGATCTTGTCTGTCTAAATGCCCCTGTGTAAACAGATAATGCATCTAATAAATGTGTAGATCTGTGCTTGCGTCCTGTTACCTGACTGAGAACAGAGTTCACTGAAATGACCGCCTGAATCAGAAGTTGAAACAAGAAAGGAGTTAAATATAATTTGACCGCTAGACCTTGTTTGGAAACTAGCATTATACTACTTTTTATTTGTGTGCTTTGGGATTTATCTTTAAGACAAAGACAATTTGGTTCTTATTCTGGGAAAGCTTGTTACAGTATGGATCTTCAAGATCAATGTATATCATCAGAATGATATTAGGAGGGCAGTTTCTTATCTCTGGAATGAATTAGTACCTATTTGGGAGCACATACCACTGAAGAAGTGCTGACTCTTTATTCAGAAGGTAACCTTAGAAACAAGTCTTAATGCAATCTCCCTTTTTGAAAAAGAAGAGTATGCAGGGAAACTTTATGAGATTTTGCGATGGATCATCTTCCTGTTAGGATGGTTTTGGAAGGATGAATTCCTTGGCCTGTCTTTGGCAAACTTTTGATATGCCCACCATCCAATACTCCACATCTGTTTCTACCTGGCAAAATTAGTTAGCTAATCTCCTTGGTTGTTTCGTCTCAGTAGAGAAGCAAAGAGAGATGCTTCCAGAAAGCAATCCAAAATATGCAGGTTAGGCTCCTTCTCTGAATTGCTCTAGGAAATTCCTGTCTTTCTCTGTTTGTTGACTTCAGAGGGTGTCTGCCAGAGGGAGACTAATATGCTAAGTAGGTGCTTAGGTAATTTGCTGCTGCTCAGATAACAAAGGTGGTACTCTTAAGATATGCTTAAAGTAGGTGTCTGTTGGTTGTTTTGGGTTTTTTTTTTATGCTAAGGGTCATCATAGGATGATGCAGGTCAGAAGGGACCTCAGGAAGTCATTTAGTCCAACCTCCTGCTAAAGCATGGTCAGCTTGAGGTCAGAACAGGTTGCTCAGGGCTTTGCCTAGACTAGTCTTGAAAATCTCCACGGTTGGAGACTGCACAACCTGTCTGGGCAGCCTGCTCCATGGTTTGACAGTCCCAATGGTAAAAATGTTTTGCCTTGCATACAGTCTGAACCCATCTTGTTTCAGGCTATGTCTGTTCTCTCTCGTTCTTCCACGATGCACCACTGTGAAGAGCCCTGGCTCCATGTGCTTGATAACCTTTTTGTAGGTATTGGAAGGCTGCTGTTAGGTATCTCCAAAGCCTCGTCTTTACCAGGCTGAATAAGCCCCATTCCCTCAGCCTCTTCTCATAGAGCAAATGCCCCAACTCCTTAACCATCTTGATGGCCTTCTGCAGAACTAGCTCAACTTTTTTGACATCTGGCTTGAGCCCAAAACTGAATGCAGTGCTCTAGAGGTGATCTAACGAGCACTGAGGAGCAAGATCCCTCAATCTGCTGGCTATGCTCCTGCTACACAGCCCAGGGTGCAGCTGGCCACCTCTGCTGCCAGGGCACCCTGCTGGCTCATGTTCAGTTTGCTGTCTTCCAAAAGCCTTAGGTCCTTTTTGGCACAACTCCAGCCTGCAGAGTAGCCAGAGGTTATTCCTGCCCAGGTGCAAGACTTTGCTTTTGTAGTTGTTGAATTTCTTAAGGTTCCTGTTGGCTCATTCCTCTAGTTTGTCTAGGTCTTTCTGGATGGCAGCCCAGCCCTTGAGTTCATGGTAATGTGCAGGGTTATCACGCAGGTTGTCTCTCATGAAGTCGGTCTGTATCACATCTTTGGCTTGTGTTTCTGCTCTCCCCTTTTCTGTCTGACATAATTTTTGTTCCTCTGTTTCGATTTGGTTTTCTCAGAGTTCTATGTGTATAAATTGTCAGCAAATGATCTCCATGTTGCGTGTATTCTTGTTACCATCAAAACATGCAAAAGTAGAAAGAGGTCAGTTTCCCAACTGGAATGGAGGGAGGAGGAGAGAGAATTTCTAATTAAATAACCCGATCTTCAGGGAAAAGCTGAGGTTTGCTGGTTTGAGAGGATTTTAAGTCATCCAGGGAACTTCTTGCCTCTTCAGAAAGCTTGTCATTATATCAGATGCACTACAGGCTCATAAGATCAAATGTTTTTAACATTCAAAGGCTGATACAAGATCCAAACAGTTTGGATGTGATCTCTAATAGAAATTACTAGACAAAAGTAACAAAACCCAGGCAATTTGTTGTAGCGTTCTTCATATCTTCAGCCTTTTCTCTTGCCAGTGGAAAAAAAAATGTTGCCTATGTGTCACCTCACAGTAACTGAACGTTCGAGGTCTCTTTTTTAATGGTTTGAAAATAAAACTAAACTGATTATCTGTTTCCAGCAGGCACAACAGTAAATGCTGGTACTTGTGTTGATTAGCCTTTAAAGGCTTCACTTCCTGGAGACAGTGGGCAACTGGAGTTGTCCCAGAACTGGGGAGCTTTTCCCAAGTGTGGCTTAGGTACCTTCTACGGTATCCTAATAATCCCGTGGAGTTATGCATATGTGAGTCTATTCTCTTTCAATAAAGCATTTTTACAAGTTTATATTCTCTTTCAATAAAGCATTTTTACAAGTTTATGTTGTCAAAACCAAGACATTTTTATCTTGTAGCTTCTGGGCTTGTAATGTTGCTCTCTGCCTCTCATTTTGACAACTACCTATGTAGAATTAATTTGTTTTCCCCACTTAATCTTTTCAGAGTGCATTAATAGGTTATTTGAGATTTTTGTCAGTGGTCTGTCATGAAATTGAAGTAGTCCTTTTACAACTAGCAAGGAAACCGTGCCGTTTTCAGATGCCATGCTTTCTAACCTGATCACCTCCAAGTGTGTGATCCACCTCCATGTTTGCCTTTCCAAAATTGATTTTTCCATGTTGTTGCTTGTCTGAAACTCTTCTGTAAAGGATAAGGAAAAAAATAGCTTCTAGGAAGAAATCTCTTATAATGAGAAATTGGTAAAATGTGATGCTGATTTTGCTCTGAAATGCTTTGTGTGCAACTAAAAGTAAGTTTGAACCATGAACACATTTTCTGTAACTTTTGCTGTTAAGTCTTAATTTTTCCCATACCTAACACTTAGTAAGACTTAGCCTGTATTTTAATGCACACAGTATTAGAAACATTATTTATGATTCAGTACAAAATCTACAATTTTTGATTTCTGGAAAGTTCTAAAATGAATGGAAATCTTTTCTTCTTTAATATCAGGAAGGTACATCTGATTTCTCCACTATTCATTTCTGGCTTCTGTGTAGGTCATGACATTTTTAGTTTTGAGGGTGTTCTCACATCTGGACTGGATGTCTTTGAAACAGAATAAAAGAAGATAAAAGCCGAATATCTGAAATGTCTCTAAATCTGTAATACATACTTTCAGAAGGTCGCACTTCAGGAATTAAGAATATGCTCCAGTGAGGTCTTTAGGCTGTTTGTTTAAAAGCAGCTAAACTGGGGGCGATACACATAGTAAGCCCTTAATATGTCTCACTTGAGCTTCATACTTTTAGGGTCTGAACTGATATTAGTGCTGGAATGATGTGATGTCTTCTCTTGATGCTAACTGCTTATGGTTTATTAAATATTAGTATCTTAGAGATCACATAAAACTAATGATAGATTGCTTGCTCCTTTTATCCACTGAATTTTCAAGCAGAGATTGCAGAAACACTTAGGTAGTAGCGCAGGGTTTCTCCAAGGGACTCTGCAGAGAGCACATCTAACATGACACAGCCATGTTATGATTCAGCTGCTTTAGAGATGTGTAATTGTTACACATACAAATAAAATCGTAGGTGTTCATAAAACGACTTAGATTACCAGTGAGAAGAAAATCTATTGCTTCTGCTTGCAGATTGGGTGCAAAATTTTATCATCAATATTTGTGACTGTAAGCTTACATGCTAATGTGATCTGTATTTAGCATTGTTGTATATATTCAGAATGCACACTAGTGAAAATTTAGAATTTACTATCTGAAACAGAAATAATTACCATGCCACTGAGTACACTAAACAGAACTGTTCTTAATTTAGGCTCATAAATGTGGAGCTCATCTCTGGTAGGCAAAGACCAGGTATAGACAAGCAGACATTAGGAGAAGGAAATTAATAAAAATGGGAATCTAGGCAAAAATCCCATGGTCTAAATATGAAGAAGGCAGTCTAAGAAGTTGCGTAATAAGTGGATCAAATAAGGGCAGAAAAGAAAATAATTACATGGTAGACTCCATATAGAATAAAAAGGGGTTGTGGTACAGAATTTAAAGTTGCAAAGTACTAATAGTAGAAGTACTAATCAGAATTTTGCCTAAACATTTCTGACAAGGCTGAATTGCAGGATTTTCTGTTAAAGTGTGATACCTCTGTGTAGAATGCAAGCATAAGGATTTTTCACATTTCCTCATATCTTAAAAAATAGAACTGTTTAATAATAATAATGATCTCTCAAGTCTTGAATTACTGAATTTTGCAAATAGGCAGATTAAAATATGTTAAAAGCAAAACCCTAGCTGCTCCAGAATTATACAGAGGTTCCAGACAGAATTTCTGGAAATTCCTCAGGCATCCTCTAAGATTTAGGACACGTAGTTGGAGACCTCTTTCCTGCCCCTCTGAGCGTGCGCATTGTGCAGCACAGAGGGAAAGTAACAGAAACTGCCTACGGTTGAGTAGTTCTTCAGACCCAGCTGGCAGCACCGCTCACTGCTTTTAATTTTGCAATGGTCCGTGATGGTTGCTTGACCTGAAGTTTCTATACCCCATATAGGATCACGCAGTGCATGTAAGAGCAGTAATTCCCATAATCATATGCTGAATAATCCTCAGTTTATTTTCAGGAGGAGCCTATTGAGAGTGTTGAGATGGAAGTCCAGGGTTTCCAGGACTATCCAGTTCCCCTCCTTTCTCCATGTGGACACGAGAAGGGATCAGGCCAAAAAACTGACTCTAGAACTTCCTGGTACAGCACATCCATCTGCAGCTGCCAGTCGCTGAGCTGCGGGAGCTTCGTCTGTAGGGGCTTTGGACATCGTCCCACAAAGTTCTTCCAGCTCTTTCTTCTTACTACAAAGAGACGTCTTTGCTACAAAGTCCCAAGTGTTTCTTATCTTTTCAAACCCATGGCCTGAGTCAGTGACCAGTGAAACAATGGGAATTCATCATTTTCCTAACATCTTGAGTAGACTGTACCGTGGACTCTGATTTGTAGACAAATCTATGATCTGTATGGGCTAAGGTCATTAACTCGAGGGAAATTCTTAGCATGCATTTAAGCGCGTGTTTCTCAGCCATTTAAGATAGTTGGTGAATATGAGAGGTCAGACACATCTGTCATTGGATGGTGAAGTTATTTTAGTGCCGGAATATTGAAACTATTTTATCAATGGAATTATCTTAAGAATTTCCTCTGTGTCTGCAAAAAGAGTAACCAGCCCTATAACCATGTTGATATTCATATGCTTGAAAGAGAAGGTAACTATGTTCATATCGTAGCGACAAGAGAAATCCATACATCATTCTTTGTCGATGTATAATATAAAAGAAATAAAAATAATTTCTTGCCGGAGATGTTATGTATAATGTGAAGCTGTATGAGTATATTCTACTACAGATAATGAAATACACAAAATTTGAAAACACTAATTACTAAACTATGTAATCTTCAAATAATGATTTTTAGACCAATTTCTGTAGAATCTTGAAAATAAGTTTCCTTGAGATAGTCCTTTTCTCCATTTGTTTTTCAAATCCTCCCTTTTCTGTGTACATAGAGATCTTCCTGTTCCCAGTGGATCTCTTTCATCAGTTCTGATGCCACTTCACATTCAGAATACAAACTGTGTCAAAATAAAATATTTTCTGGCATATAGATATGTGTGTATATATATAAAATGGATGTATCCACATTAGATAAAGCAGTTTGCACTAGAGGAAATGTCCAACTAGAAAGCAGTAAAATAATTAGCATTGTTGACCTTGTTTGTTGTTGGAGCTGATATTTAACCAGCAAGTATTTACAGAGGTGAGGTTTCACATATATATAAGTATACCGTGGATGACAAACATATGAGTCACTGTTTAAGGGGAAGTCTTAAAAACAAGGTGAAAGGCCCGAAAATATTTAGATGCTAAATCTGACAACATGGAGTTTGTTGAATATATTTTCAGTAAATAAACAGTTTAATTCTCTGCTATGTAACTGAAGTATCTTGGGCTACCCTGTTATTTCATACTGGCATGTGTGTTTGTTTGCATAGGTACGTGCTCACCAGTTAGTTTTACCACCTTGTGACGTAGTGATCAAAGCCGTAGCTGACTACGTCCGTAATATTCAGGACACCACTGATTTGGATGCCATAGCAAAAGATGTTTTTCAACATTCACAGGTAAAGTATAAAGCAAAATATTGGTCTGGGGTTTTTTTAAACCTATTGTGCTATACGTTTGTGTTGAAGAATTGCATTCTATAAAAACAGTGTTTTGTGCCAGCTGATAATAGGAATCTGTTGGTATATGCCATGTCTCAGATATCCTAATTTCACTTTCCACACTTTCCGAAGGTAAAAATACTGCATTTACCCTTAGTGCTTTAAAGTTAAATTCTTGATAACCAAAGGGGTTTTGTAGTCTGGCTTTGTGTACTGTCACTGAGAATCAGTGGTACATGAAGACAGTATTTTAAAGCTTTATCCTTACATGGATTGACATAATATTTCTTGCGCTGGAGTAGTGCTATAGTCCTCAAGTGTCCATAGGCGTTAATACTGTATGTGATATGGTATACGTTAACTACTCTACAGTACGTTGCTGACCTATAGACGACATGCCTGGATTTGCTTCTGACAGATCTTTTTTTTATTTTAGTCTAGAACAGATGACAAAGTTACTCGATTTAAGAGAGCAGTTGCTTATTACTCAGCAACTAATAAACCTATGCCATTTCATCCACCACATTACCTAGGTAAGTAATTAAAGAAATAAGGCTTTTCATTTTAACTAAAACCTGGCATAACCCTAAATCAGAAACAGTATTATTAGCAGGATCTTATAAAAATGTTTATATTCTCTGGCAGTTTTCACTGACCCTTGAATATGAGGTTTCAAAAGAAGGTTTTCATAGGATACGTGCAGAGGTTGTGTTCTTTCCCCAAAAAGAGGAGAACAACCTGGACTGATTTTCCTCTTAGCTATTGCTGCATCAGTTCTAGCATTAGGACACTTGTGAGTATGGTGCTGTACACAACTGAATTCTGGTGACCGGTTCCAATCATGATGACAGTTTCTATTTCTATTCCATAAAACATGTTTCCTGTTTCTCACTGGACTTACCTGACATGTTTTAGAAATCCCTTGATAGTCTTTGATTTTTTGATGTCATAACATACCTGCTTAAATTGCAGCCATGAATTGTTCTGGCATTGCAGATTATTCTCAAGGCTTACAAATTAACTGTATGATCACAGGATTTACTACATATACCTCATTCTTAACACAAAAACATAATTTGAGCTGAAATTTTCTAAAGATTTTCAGTTACCATACTGGAATGCTAATACAGATTATTCCTTCTCTTTTTTGGGGGGTGGGGTGCCTTTATTTACATTTGAAGACCTGCATTAAAGGGCATTAAGGCTACTCTAGGTCAAATATTCAAATGATAGAATGTGCCAGCATTACGTGTCTGTGTGACATTGTTTTTGCCGGCTTCTTCATTATTACATCTCTTGGGCTTTTTTCTTTTAAGCTTCCTTTGATTCCAGGTAGAACAGAAATGTGCAGTAAAGAGAGATACAAAGAACTGAGGGAAGGTGAGACAGGTAAAATAGACTTGACAAGCTACAAAGTATTTTTATTAAAAGGCAAAAATGAATAAAACTGACTTAAGGCGTACTAGAAAACAGTAATGCTAACAGAACAAGACTAAATAAACCATAGAAGCAAAAGGATAAAAAGGGTAACATTTGTGTCAAATAGTGAGCATTTTCATGAGTGTTTGGGTTTGTTTTTTTCTCCCCCCCCCTCCCCGTTTGCAATACAGCAGCCAGACCAAATCAGTTTGGTATGCCTGGGATAGTGCCACCATATGTTCCTTCTCAGATGCTTAACATTCCACAGACCTCACTACAAGCAAAACCTGTGGTAAGTATAGCCCTCTGCCCTTCTCCTTGGGAGAAACCTGCTGTGCTCATCACATTAAAATCTAGGTGGGAAAGGTATATCTAACTTTTCTAGCATGGGCGTGCACTGCTTAAGTCTGGAACTGTAGTGGTGGTACAGACTCTGGTAGAACAATTTTTGTGGATGTCCAAGATGGCTGAGATTTAATTTGTACATTTGGAAAGTGCCACTTGATTAAATAATGTATTTTGTTTTAAAAGAAAAGCCTTCTTGTTACTTTCACTTAAGAAAGATCACTTTATTTCAGGCCCAGCAGATGTCCAATCAGGGTGGGGCCCAAGGTCAGGGTCCATACCCGTACAGTCTCTCTGAGCCAGCCATCACCTTGGAAACAGGTGGAAAAAGTCTTTCTGAGCAGAACAACTACAGCAACATTCCTCACGAAGGAAAACATACACCATTGTATGAACGATCTTCTCCAATAAATCCAGCTCAGAGTGGGAGCCCTAATCATGTGGATTCAACCTATTTTCCTGCCTCTTCTACATCTTCGTCCTCTGACAATGATGAAGGCAATGGAGGTGCAGTGAAGTAAGTTTTTCATGAGGATGTTTTTTTACTCTGCTTCTGTTAAAATAAATTTATTTTCAGAATCGTTCACCAGTATCCTGAAAGTAAGAAATCTGCATATTAGTGATATGATGGACCTTCAGAAAATAGTTTTAGGTCACTATGACTGCAAACATGTCCATGGTTCACTCTAGTCGCCCTGTTCCTTAACAAGCAGAAATCCAAAACCAAATAATGCTGGGTGTTTTTCCACTTCTGCCCTTATGTTTTATTGAAAGAAGGAGAGAGTGAGATTTTGGTAAATGTCATAAAGCCTTCGAGTTCTTTACTTTGTATAGAAGAAATATTCCTACTTTACAGTATAATTCATTAAAATTTCAGTAGCTAAAAACTATGAAACTTCACTGAATTTGTAGTGTTTACACTGCTAAAATTTTGGGATAATGTGGCTTCGCAAAGAAACCTGGTGTGAATGTCAGAAATTCAGCATTTAGGACCGTGACTTAAGAGCCCTCATTGACAGGCTATGCATGGAACAAAGCAACAGTGAAATTGGTTTTGCTCTCTTCTATTAATGTGCCTTGTTTAGTGCAGAAGTATTTCTGACTTCCGCTAGATCATATGTCTGTCCTGGGCAATAAAGTTGTGCGGACTTTCATTTAATTACTGCTTGCTGACCTACAAAAAGGAAATTTGAACAGAGGCAGTTTGTGTTTGCCTTTGTCTTGTTAGGTGTAGTGGCTTACTGTGCAAGAATCAAAGCCTGGGGCTTTAGCAGGTCTGTGATTGCCTCTAAAAATTTGGGGTTATGTATGATGTATAAGTATGTTATTACTTGGTATTAAATTCTGAATGTGTCTACAATTATGCGTGATGGCTTGGACTTTGTTTTTTTGATGCAGTCGGTCAACTTTAAATGTTATCATGTGTTTTGCTTAGTAAATCAAATAAGCTTGCGTGGTTTCCGTGCAGTGTAGAACTGGAAGTGTACCTGCTCTAGAAAAAACAATATTTTTCAGCGTTTTTTATAATGTTGCCTTACACATTTTATGCAATAAATTTTGAATAAATTTAGAAACTGAAATCTAGACAGTGTCATTTATATCACGGTTTGTAGAAATAGTCTTCTAATTGAGGGAGATTACTTGTCATAGTGACAAATATTTAAAGTTCAATCAAGAATTTTTCCTGCATGAACGTTATTTAGTCATTGTAATATACAGCTTTTAAATACAATCCAAATGTTGACATAGTGTAAATGAATAAATGTCGGTATTAAAGTCTCTTCCAGGCTCCTACAAATTGACATTTCTAATACATAGCATCCCTTAAAATCAGAGTCCTCTCTGGCCCATAGTTCCAATAAGTCACCAAGAATTTATCCCATTGTCTCTTAAACAGCACTTTAATACTATGTTTTTCTTTATGTTGTCCTTCAGCCATGTCAGTGGGAACAAAATGGGCTGGGAAAAAACAGGAACCCAGTCAGAAAGTCAAACGCGTGGGGAGCTGGGAGACCAAACAAAGGTAATTCCTTAAGTTCCAGACATCACAATTTATTATTTTCTATTAAAGCTTTACAGCGAACTTGGAGTAGAATTTTCAATATTGATCTGTAGGATTTAGTGTAATTTTTTACACCTTTTTGTGAATTACAGAACAACAGCTTTAAAGTACAGTAAGATGTTTTCCAAGGAAAATTGTAGCATATACATAAAAATGAAAATTAAATAGGATGTTTTAGAAAATACTAGATATAAAACAGAAGGAAACCAATGAACTTGTTTACTCCTTAGCTAACAATCTCATCCTTGGGTATTGCTACCCGTGTTTACAGTAGTGCATTACTTTGATTTTTACTGAGGAGTATAGCAGTCTAAGTGTCCGTGGGTTCAGGGTCCATGTCATGTAACCTACAGTGTAGCGAGAACAGCTCCTACACACACTTCAATGTTAGCCACAGACCATTATAGGTCTGTATTAAAGCTCAGCTGAGGCGTAAAAGTCCTTTATAATCGCCTGGTGTGCATTTCGCATAATACATATTAAAGTAGCTCTGTGGGACCAGTTAGAATATATTGCTACTTAACTAAGCAAGGATGGGATAACTAAGCCCTTGGTAAAGACTTAACATTGTCCTATTAAATTTCTTCAAGATCTAAAACCATTCGAATCAAGAGTATGGTGTTGCTGTATTCCAAGTCTGAACCGTGTTTAGAAAGAACATTCAAAGCATTTGCACTTCATATCTCTGCATCTTTGTGATGGAATGGTACACCAACTGTTAATTTTGTGTCAGAAAAACCCAATCACGAGTTACTTAGGCTGTAGACAAACAGAACATTTTCCCTGTACCTTTGGCATAGAAACTCCAGTAAACTTGGGCTTTGTGCTTAAAATATCAAGCTGATGATTTCATCCATCAGTGGTTATTATTTTTGCAGACTACGCCCCGTACGATAACTGTATCTGCCTGCAGATTAGTCACCATATGCAAATGCTAATTTGACCTATTACATTCCTTTCTTCTCTGTATTACGGGCCATGTATGAAGCTCGGTGCGTCCCAGCTGCAGCCCTGCGTGTGTGCTGCACAGCCCGATGTCCTGCAGGGCAGGGAAGCGGAGGGGGGGAGCAGCCAGAGCGGTGGTGGTGCCGCCCCTGGAGCTGGGCGGTGGGTGGGTGGGACATGCTGCACAGCGTGTCTGGCTGCCTGTCTTCGTACACACGGAATTAGAGCTGCATAAGCAGTGATTAAACTTTCCAGTAGATCTATGCATGCAGTCCAACTTGGATGCATCCAGTTGAATGCATGAGTTTTACTTGCCTATTTTTTTTTTAATATCAAACCACTTCTTTAGCCTTCAGTAGCAGGAGAAGACAGTTGCATCTGTTCAGCGCAACAGGGAGGATTATGAGTACGTTTTGTAGATGAACTCATTTCCTAGAGAGGTATATATTAATGATTAAGAAAAAAGAAATAGTTCCTGAAGATTTCAACTGAATGAGCTATGTGAATTTCTGAGGTAATTTAAAGTGCTGAAAATCTAGCATAGATCAGACAGGTAGCAGCAATCTTGACACTCGTTTCGCTTGACTTAAATGTCAAAATTCCTTGCTCGTAGTTGTCTCACTGCGTGATTATACATGACAAAGGTATGCTCATCTCTGATGTATATTACTAAAGGAAAAAAAAACCTTTGTAGTTGTCTCACTGCGTGATTATACATGACAAAGGTATGCTCATCTCTGATGTATATTCTAAAGGAAAAAAAAAAACCTTTTAACTGTGGTAGTTCCTCAGCTTAGGTGTTTGAATACTGCTGGAGCAGGTCCAGGAAGAACCTGGGTAGTGGAAACAGGGAAAGCATTGCTACCGTTTGGGGCGTTTTGTCTTCTTCCCTCCATGCCCCCAGTAATGGGCGGTTCTGTAAACTTCTCTTAGTGGTCCAGTATCACTGATTTTTAGTTGTTGGGGTAGTAGAAGACGGGCAAAAATCTTTAAACTGATAAAGAAATATATGTGATAATATAACATGGATTTAATAGAGCTGTGATAGCTCACATGTTTATAAAAACATTCTGTATCAGTATATTGTGTCAGAAGTGTTCTGGTTTACAGGTTTTAATCATTTATTCTGTATATTTTCATTTTTATAACTAAAATGAAGTCTGGATTACCAACTCTAAAATATAATCTTTCAGTAACGTCCTCTTTGATTGTGTGCTTAAAATGTAATCTGAAAATAATGTTGCCCCTTTGATATTTTGCTAGAGCATGTTTTTACTAATGTACATTTTCCTGTTAAAGGTTTTTGGAGGTTGTGTGGGGTTTTTTTGGTTTTTACATGCAAGCTTGTATTTTTCATAAGGCCATGAAGTGAACAAGCTGAGCTTGTTCGGGCCTATTTTTTATGTTACTTGTTCTGTGGGATTTCATGGCTTTGGCCATTTCTGTTTCAGCTTTGCTTTTAAAGTATTATGAAGCATGTGAAATTTTCTGCATAAATTGTGAAAATACACATGCTTGATGTATCATCAAGTGAAAAAATTAAATTTCAGTCTCAAAAGTTTTAAATATTACTGTAACAGTTCATAGACACTAAACTAGTATGAACTTTTAAGCTAAAAACAGCTTTCAGTTTTGAAGACAAGGATTTTTAGGAATGAACTCTACTTTTTTGGTAGTATCTATGAGAGATACAACATAAATGCTTACAAAGGGCTTATTCACCGGGAGGTTTACAGTATCTTTTTGTGTGTCATGTTTTTCTTATGAATGTGAACTACATTTCTAGAAATGGAATAAAATGCCACTTTAATCTTGCAGTCAGAAAGTGTTGCCATTTTCTCTTACAATCTTCTTCTCAGGGAAAAGAACTTTATGTTAAAAAAAAAAAGAATTAAACATTTACAAGACTTTTGCGTTCAGACACTATGTATTTTAAATGTCTTTAAATTGAACTATGTAGTTTCTCCTGCTTCATTTAGAAATGCAAACTGTGAAGGGATGTGTTAATGGAAGTCTAGATAAATTATAGACTTTGTGACTGTCAGTTAACCCATTTAGTTGGTATTATCTTGGAAATACTTAGTTAAGAGGTCATTCACATTTCATTAAGAGGTCATCAGTCCCCCTTCTGTATTGGGGGGGGTATTAATATTCTAATTAAAAATTAAAGAAAATTACTGTTGCTGTTAATAAGTTAAAGCTTTACCATAATATTTATTTTTTTCAGTAATTTGCTTCTGCTAGCAAACAATGGCTGAAAGTTTACATTTTCTGAAAATCTTTTAGCCAGCTTTGGATAATGTATTCTACATACTGATACAACATGATGTATCACCCACTATTTTCATTGTGGGGGAAGAAGGAAATTTGCTGTTTCTCTTGGCTGGTGTCCTGGTGTGTTTCCATACGCATTCAAAAGTGCTTTATTTTGTATGTTCTGTTATAGGCAGAAGGTTCCTCTAGTGCTTCTTCAGGAAGTCAGGCGGCTGATGTCAAAGGGAATCAAACCAGTAATCCACAAATCCCATGCCTGTTGTCAATGCCCACCAGAAACCACATGGATATTACTACCCCTCCATTACCTCCTGTAGCACCTGAAGTATTAAGAGTGGCAGAACACAGGCACAAGAAGGGGTTAATGTATCCCTACATCTTTCATGTCCTAACCAAGGTATGACATTTCAAAATCATGTATTGTGAAATAATGATTCTGTAAAGGTAATAGTGTTTACTTACAAAATTATTCATTTTTCATGCATATATGTAGATATTTTTATAACGTTATGCATGTGTGTGTATGTTTGTGTATGTGTGTATATATGTGTGTGTGTTTTTATAGAGAGTCCATTTCCATCTAAAACCTCCTGCGTATGTGCTTTGGTGTCTGTGCCAAGTCTTTTCTATTTTCAGTGTTCAAAAATACTTAGATTGTTTTCCCTCACAATTTGATCCCTCCCATCCCTGGTAGCTAGCCCTGATAGCAACATAGCAGCTCTAAGAAATCCCTTTTGTATAATCCTAAAATGTAATTATAGGTGAACTCGATGTTCTGAATTTTTGTTCATTTTAGTTTGGCAGAACATTTCTGTTGGCTTTTTTTTTTTTGGTTTGGCTATTTTATGTGCTAGCCTTCTAATCCCAGGTAACCTGCAAACATTTTCACACAGCCTAGGACTGTCTGCTCAGTGTGTCCAGTAAAAACGTCTACCTGAATGCAATGGGAGAGCTTCTTACAGAAATAGGCAGAGATAACCTGCCTCAGTGTGTCTGGAAGCTGCTGAAGTCTGCTTTGTGTTGAACTGGGAAGGAGCCAGAGGAGTGGTGTTCCTGCACAATTCTGTATTTGACTTAATCTAGTCTCAAAAGACATAAGTTCATTGTTCCTTCTAAGTGCAAACAGATGAGTCCCAGAACGAGACAACTTTAATCTTCTTCCTCTTCAGTGTTCAAAACGCTTAGTACTGGTTCTCATACATCAAGCCCATTCAATGTACATATTTGTACAGCATCTAGCAAAATGGCACTGTCCACATTCCTGTTAACTTGTATTCATCTTAAAAATCCGCTTTAGGACAATAAAGACCGTAGGCGGGGATCTGAAATCCATAAAAAGAGAAGTTTCTGCATCAGGGTTGAGCTTTGGATTTCCTATTTCCCATGTGTTTGTTTTGCACCGTAGCTTGTATTGCTGTCATGTTCTTACACTTCCCTTCTTTATCGAAGAAAAGTGGGGAAGAATCACAAGGCGTATGAAGACCATTGATGCCAGTTCTGTTTCGTAGTTTGTGTAGCCAAATATTCTTAGTACATTTAAATACTACTAGATATTTAATATCGTGTCTCACAATGGGAAGAAATGAATTAAATGCCTGCATTTGAGAAATCCATTCCCAACAGAGGAAAAAAAAAGTCAACCTAGAGATGGCTGCATCAAAAATAAATCACTACTGCTTAAGACTGTTTTTCTTTCCCCACTATCTGAAATGCTTTTGAACAAGTGTGCACAGGGGACCTAAAGTATGCCGTGGGTATACTGACCAGTATCTTGTTGCATGATTATGGGATTCTTTAGAAATTGGCAGGTAGAGGTATTCCAGGTTATATTGCTGTTAGGTATAGAGAGAGACCTTTCAGACATACCTTATACCTAAAGTAGCATTGTCTGAGTTAAACCTGACAATATCCTAATGTAATCGCTCCAACCTGTCACCTACAGTATTCATTACTGGGACAGTTTAAATGTTTTTTTAATTGAAAGTAGCAAAACGGAGTGCTTGCTTGTCAGTGTTGAAAACAAAGGCTGGTATTTGGGAGCAATGCAGTGAAGTCAGTTGTTTTCCAAGAAAATCTTAACATGGTTGGATGTGCAGAGACAGAAAACATAGAATGTTGCTGCTGTTTTGAGAGAGAATGTTGGAAGGTTCTTTCATACTTGTTTCTGAAAAAGTATAAAATGCTAAAGCTTTATTTGTGTACATTCAAAATCAACCTGACTTATGTATTTCACAGTTACGATTTTTTGACCAGGTCTTCTCATAATGTTTTTTACAGTGAGTCCCCAATACTGTTTCAAATCCTTGCACCAAAAAGTCAGACTGCTGTTTTTAAACAGCATGAATATTTTTTTAAAATAACTGTCTGAAATCTAGATCAGCTTCAAATGTGCTTTGATTACATATAAGCACATTACTGTATTTTCATGTGTACTATTTCACTTCTCAAAGTATCCATATTTGAAGATCAATGTTTAGGTAATCCTCACCTGCAGATAGTCCAGACAAAAAAAAAGAAAAAAAAGGTGTGTGATGGAGAAGAGAAAGGGGAGAGCAACAGGGATAATCAGAGCCTGGAGACTTATTGGAGGAGAGCAAGTAGATTGTAGGGTGATCCTCCTCTGCTGTTACCTTCACGTACATAAGATCCACACTGCTGCTGAATCACATTTTTCTTGACTAGATGAGATTTATATTAGAGCTAGGTTGAGTTACCATGCATATCTAAATACTTTCTGTTCACTATAACATGTCATATTTTTCTGCTTCCTTTCATGCAAAAGGGTGAAATCAAAATTGCCGTTTCTATAGAAGATGAAGCCAACAAAGACCTGCCTCCTGCTGCTCTCCTTTATAGGCCAGTTCGTCAGTATGTTTACGGAGTCCTGTTTAGTTTGGCAGAAAGCAGAAAGAAAACTGAAAGACTTGCTTTTAGAAAGAACAGACTTCCACCAGAATGTATGTACTGTAGAACCCATTCTTTATTTCTCTTCCCTTTGCTGTGTTTTCATATCCATTTGTACCGTGATTTGAATGAGAATAGTTGCTAAGATTTCATCGGTGTAGCTAACGCTGGAGGAATTTATGGCTTATTTGATCCCATGGATAATAGAAAAAGATGTTGTTAATTTGAAATCTTATTTCCTGTAGTAGTTTAAGAACTATAAATGTTACCATTTCAAAGCAAGCTCTGGGGTTTGTTTTTTAAAATGTATGCTCAAGCCGCTATCGGGCTTGCTGTGCAAGTGCTGTCAGTTTGTGATGTTATTTTCAAAGTATATGGCAACACTTGGTTATAGGAAACTTCTATTCTGTGCATATGCGTACAAATTTGCACGCTCTTTTCAAAAAAGAGAGGTGCATATGTTAACTTACCCTGTCTTCCCCTCTGTCTTCCCAAATCTGTAATTAAACGTACTTCAGTGAAATTTGCAAGTCTCTAGTATCTTTCAGGTATTGGCATATAAAAACTTGGTTTAAAATCCACAGAATTCAGGTGTAATGAAAGTAAAGGTAGACGTGGGTGAAGACAGATTAAACTTTTGCAGACTTGTCAAAAGATCCTTCTGCTAATTCAGAGGGATGAATGTTAATCTTCATATTAATCTGGAAGTTGTCTTTTTAAGTCTTCTGCTTCCAGGAATTGCCATCATTCCAGAAAATTCAACCTCCTCATTTTAGAGTGTTTTTCTTATAATGAAATGCATACAAGGAAATGATTGAACTTTACAGTAGCATCTTATAAAGGTTAAAGGAATGCTAAAGCATTAAGTGGATGGCAGCAGCAGCAGAAGTATTTATATATAGGAGTCTGCTGTCACTATAGACTAAATTTAAGAATCAGATATCTAGAATGTATGAAAGCATCATTCACAGTCTTCATGTGTAAAAGGGTAAAAATAAGAATCAGTTGTAAACTTTATGTTCGTTCCCTTTTCTCTTTCCATTTTTAATTGTGAAATGTTTTGTACATTCATAGTGAAGATGATAATCCTCCAATGAAGTTTGAAAAACTGTTTATCTTAGCCAGTTATTTTGTGGGAATTAATATTTACCCTGCCTGAATAATATCTCAGCACACATAGTCGCAAACTTCTTAATTCTTTGAACTCGCACAATGTAGTAGTACTTCAGGTTACAAGGTTATTTCAGGATTAAAATAGTGAAGTTATTTGCAGTATTCATTTATCCTCATTAGACATCTGTCCTTAAAAGTGTACTACAACGTTTGTAGTGGTGAAGTAGCTGAGTGCTGAAGGTCTGCTTCAGTTTTCAGAATGTTTTTATCTTGTAAGCCTAGAACGTTCTCTCTAGGCTACTAGGGATACCTATATAATCTCTATTTTCTCTTCATTTATACTGCTTTTCTGAGGTTTATTCTCAACAGAGGCTAAGAACGCTACTGCTGACTTGGTTTCGTTACAGGAGCTCCGGCAAATCTTGCTGCAGGACACATTCAGCTACTGACCTACTTCTAACTTAGGACTGACCGCATTCTTTAAAAAAAAAAAAAATTTTAAACAAAATTTGAGCGTCTGCCCAAAAGTTAGTTGCTTCACTGCAAAGCTAACAATGCTGGTAAAGATGGATTTGAGCTAAGAGGCAAGTCTGTGGTTTCAAAGGGCTATGCTGCAGGAACACATTTATTTTGGTCACCTCTTGTAAGTAGCAAGAATTGGGCAGGCTGTGTGAGAGGGAAGGAAAGAATAGTGTCTTAAGCGGCAAGAGCAGATTTCTCAGATCGATTAGTCACACTCATTAACCCTTGCTAACTTTTTTGAGGACCCAGGCTGTAATGAACTAGTGATGCTGATTCTCCTTCAGTGTCTTAATTTTTTTGCTGCTCTCAAAAATGAACAAGTTATGAAACACAGTAATTAAGACAATTAAAAGAAAATTTAAGAATTAAGAGACATTAAGAGAATGAAGAATTAATTTCTAAAGAAATGTATATTGTCCTTAATATTTATGTAGAGCGTTAATGAATATATTAATATGTAAAATCCTGTCATCTTTGTTGTACAAACCATAACACTGGCAACATAATAATTGTGCATGAATAATTTGCAAGTATATTGCATGCGAGGATTATAGGAGGCTATAAAAAATATGTGATAAACTGACACGTCAGTATTATTACTAAACATATAGACAGCAAGATAATGGATCTTTCATAAAATGGATGACTTCCTGTCTTTTAAATCGTTATTATTTTTATGTAGTTGAAAAGCCAATAAAAAACAACGGATCTGTTGGAAGAGGTAGTCAGTGAGGTTCTTCAGCGATAATTGTCTGCTAAGTAATGCCTTTGCTGTACATGTCCTCATGTCTGCTCCCAAAGGATATGAAAAGCTGAATCACAGAGTTCTTGATGGTGCTTTTACTGCCAAGGGCACAGCATTGGTTGTGCTGCCCTTCCTTCTGAGGAGATGGAAACTGATTGTCTGACTTGCTCTTCTTTTCAAGCTCTGAAACAGGTTATTTCTCATGTTCTGATAAATACATACGTGTAGATGAAACCATCTGCCCTTTCCACTCTGTGGAAAAATGCACACTTGTACAAGCTGTCATTACACCTGGTTGGATCCAAAGGTTTGTTATTTTAAGCCTAGCCACCTTGTGATGTACTGTTCTCCATCAAGGATGTATTCAGCTGATGCTGTTTCTGCCAAAAGGAAAGCTGTATCTTGGGCAGCAGCCCTTTTGCAAAATCAAGCACGCTTAGCTCAAGCTGTGCTGTCAGTAAAGATTATAAGGTTAAAAATGAGGCTTGATTAATCGGCATTAGCTAGCTGATCTTCTAGTGGTATTAGGTACCTCATGCCTCACGTTCAGTCCGTGGAAAAAAAAATGCAAAGAGAATACCAAAATCACCTGAGCTGTAGTTAGCAACAAGGGCTCTAACAGACAGCTTGAGCATGCAGGATGCTGTTGCTAATGACTTTAGAGCCTGTAACAGCGTTCACATGTTTATCAAGCAGGTTACCCTAATGCAGATTGATGCTGACCCTTTTTACTTGGATTGACCTTAAAGTGTCGTGAGGGTAATGTTCAAAGCAGATGTCAATATATTCTGCAGTTGCTTAGGCTACTTTGGGTGTTCAAATCTGCTGATCAGCAGCAGAAGGAAGTTTAGTATGAAAAACAATATAATTAGCACTGTGATGTTGTGGCTGAACACGCTCTGATCCTGAGCATTTGTTGTAGCTAATGTAGTCTTCAGGGTAGACATTGCTTATCTCCAAGTGGAAGTCCTGGGAGGAGAACACAAAATGTTCCTCTGAGGACAGAGCTCCTCAGCAGCTGAGGAAGACAGTGTTTTTGGCAGCAGTCCCAGTACAGAGTTGTCAAAGGTGTAAGAAATGCCCTGGAGAAGTAAGTGGATATGGACAAGTCCTAGATTCATCTGTTATGTTAAATGCTAAATTTGGGTGAACAGTGCTACAGTTACTTGTCAACTGATACAGCTGTAATTCATAGAATCATACAATGGTTTGGGTTGGAAGGGACTTTAAAGATCATCTATTTCCAACCCCCCTGCCATGGGCCGGGACACCTTCCACTAGACCAGGTTGCTCAAAGCCCCATCTAACCTGGCCTTGAACACTTCCAGGGATGGGGCATCCACAACTTCTCTGGGCAACCTGTTCCGTGCCTCACCACCCTCATAGTGAAGAATTTCTTCCTTATATCTAATCTAAATCTACCCTCTTTCAGTTTAAAACTATTACCCTTTGTCCTGTCACTACAGGCCCTTGTAAAACGTCACTCTCCAGCTTTCTTATAGGCCCCTTTCAGGTGCTGGAAGGCTGCAACGAAGTCTCCCCAAAGCCTTCTCTTCTCCAGGCTGAACCACCCCAAGTCTCTCAGCCTTTCCTCACAGGAGAGGTGCTCCATCCCCCTGATCATTTTAGTGGCCCTCCTCTGGACCCACTCCAACAGGTCCATGTCTTTCTTATGTTGGGGGCCCCAGAGCTGAACACAGTACTCCAGGTGGGGTCTCACCAGAGCAGAGTAG
>NW_008795673.1:364833-365407 GCF_000699145.1 Aptenodytes forsteri | reverse complement strand
CAGGCCCACCTCTCAAGCCTGTCAAGGTCCCTCTGGATGGCATCCATTCCCTCCAGTGTGTCCACTGCACCACTCAGCTTGGTGCAGTCTGCAAACTTGCCGAGGGTGCACTCAATTCCACTGTCCATGTCGCTGACAAAGATGTTAAAAACAGCGCCGTTCCCAATAGTGACCCCTAAGGAGTGCCACTCATCACTGGTCTCCACTCAGACATTGAGCTGTTGACCGCAACTCTTTGAGTGCAACCATCCAGCCAATTCCTTATCCACCAAGTGGTCCATCAGTCAAATCCATGTCTCTCCAATTTAGAGATGAGGATGTTGTGCGGGACAGTGTCAAATGCTTTGCACAAGTCCAGGTAGATTATGTCAGTTGCTCTTCCCTTATCCACCAACACTGTAACCCCGTCATAGAAGGCCATCAAATTTGTCAGGCACGATTTGCCCTTAGTGAAGCCGTGTTGGCTATCACCAATCACCTCTTTTTTTTCCATGTGCCTTAGCGTAGTTTCCAGAAGGATCTGCTCCGTGATCTTCCCAGGCGCAGAGGTGAGACTGACTGGCCTGTAGTTCCC
>NW_008795673.1:343404-363084 GCF_000699145.1 Aptenodytes forsteri | reverse complement strand
TGGCCCTTTCAAACCCCTTCCCTTTGACGGGCAGGACTGATGAAAAAACTACCTGCGCTCCCGAGTCCCTTACCGCCGCTCCCAGGGCTCTGTAGTCCTTCTTGATAGTCCTCAGATTGCTCCTGGCTGGGTCACTGGTGCCCACGTGAAACAGCAGCAGTGGATAATAGTCAGTGGACTGTACGAGGCTTGGTAGTCTCTTGGTGACATCCCTGGTATGAGCCCCTGGTAAGTGGCACACCTCTCTAGAGCGTGCGTCCGGTTGGCACAAATGGGTGCCTCCGTACCCCTCAGAAGAAAGTTGCCTACTACCATCACCCGTCATCCCCATCATTCAGAGAGGATACTGTTTGCCAGTCCACTAGAGTGACCTTCATATTAAACCGTTCTGCAAGAAGCATGGTTACCTTTCCCATAATAACCATTACTTCACAAAATTTTGAAGCCAGGATGGATCTCCAGTGTGACCTCTACAGGTAGTGTGTTACTGAAGGCGGTATGTTTTGAGAGCAAACTGAGGTACTCTGCCTGTGGCCTTAATCTTACAGGGTCGTGGAAGTTGTCATCCCCAGATTAAAAGCTTTGAACCAAATTTGAATGTTGAAACAGGATTGCAGGTAGAAAACATAGACATAAAATATTCCCTTCTAAGCTTGAGGTCTTTCTTTCACATATATTTCACATATAAACAACAGTGAAACATTTGTGTTCTGTACAGCTCTTTCCTTGCTGTTGTCTGCTGTTCCAGGAGTTGTAGAGGCTGAGGAAGTGGTCATCTGAGGGTGCTTAAATGTGATCTGCATATGGAGTTTGCATCTGCTTGCCTCTGGTGGGGCATCCAAACCCAGAAACTTGAGTGTAGCTAGGAGTATCGCCGCCATTGTCAAAAAGAGGTTGAAGGAAAGAAAAAAAGAACTCCAAAACACAAACAACTATTTTATGTCAATTGTCAAGAGTTTGGGTTTTTTTTTACTGCTAACAGATTAAACTGTTCTGCATAGTAGCCTCAAAACTAAGAAGTTTTGGTCCAAAAGTATCTCTTGCTTCTGAGACCTAAAGCAATTAAACAAGTCTTTGAGAGCCTACATAAAATACATCCTTTTATTTGTTCATGTTTGCTGTCCCAGGCCTAAACAAGAAGCGAAAACGGGTGTGATAAGCTGTGCGCAAATAATGGAGTAGCTCTGCTGGCTGTTAAAGCCCATCTTGTATAGCTTGGTGGCATATAAAAACTGGTAGCAACCAAAATAGAACATGATTTTGTAGTGAGGCTACCAACTAAATATATCAGAATATTTATTTTCATTGCTCCATGTTATCTTTGTAAAACTTACCCTGAGCTCTATGACATGTAGCTACAATGCTAGAGTAGTTTGATTCCAGAAAAGCATGAGAGTGCTTTGGGATGTTCCAGAGCTGCTTTTTTTAATCCCAGTCATCTCCTCTGCCATGGCTTGCCTGCCCCTAAATATAAAATTACTTGTAAGGCTGATGTCTGATTGCTGAAGGAGACTTCGTAGCTGTAAGGGCTATCCTGGCACCAGTAGTACTCTCCTCTCGATCTGTAACAAAGATTTCTAGCAGAAAGAGCAGGTCTGTGCTCCTGCAGTGAGTCTCTCTGGGCTGTGTAACCTGAAGCTTCACTAACAAGTTCCTTGAATCTTTCCACGCTGCGTAACTGGGCTCTGCGTTGAGAAGGGTGCAAACAAATTTTGAGCTGTGTCAAACTTGGGTCATTCCAAGGCCAAAGGTATCATTTCTCAGTCTTGACTTTTCTTTTTTTTTTTTTTCTTAAACTTGCGTTCTGTTTTGGTTGCCTTCAGACATAAAAAAGAGAGGTGATTTAGCAGCAATGTAGAGTTGAACAGTCTTGATGATGATGAAAGGGAGCGTAGCAGACACAAAAATACTAACCTCTTAATAGCAAGCAGTGCAGTAAATTGAAAGGCTTATGTAAAGTAATGTTTTGTAAAAATTTTTAGGCAAAAAACCCCCAAAACCCAAACCCACCCATATTTGAGATCTCGTTCCATTGCAGTAGTTGAACAACTACAAACAAATACAGCATAAGTTTTAAATCTGATTTGAATAAAATCACTAGGATCGTATTGTTCTTAAAAGACCACATATAGAATATATTTGTATTCGTGTACTATTTTTATTTATCACTGTACCTTTTTGATCAATAACAGATATTTTAGGGGAAAATTGCATTTTCAAATCATGCTGTTTGTTTTAGGAAAATATATGTAGTTCCTTTATGTGGTATATTAATTTGAAAATATTAATGTAACACTCCT
Source organism: Aptenodytes forsteri (assembly GCF_000699145.1). Lineage (NCBI taxonomy): Eukaryota > Metazoa > Chordata > Aves > Sphenisciformes > Spheniscidae > Aptenodytes > Aptenodytes forsteri. Next base: position 360,784 of record NW_008795673.1, on the reverse strand, counting down.
AGTGTACAGTTGGTTGCATGCACTTACTTTGTAGGTGATCACAATTGAAAGATGGTCCGGACAGAGTTTGGTTTACCAATTTGGCAATGTGTAATCCAGAACATCAGTATCTATCGCCATCTCAAAGTGATGCTTTTTGGATCAAAATCTCTTGCACACAAAGTTTTAAATATACGCTGCTTTTTAACTCTGCATTTTTTTCTTTCAACTGTTGCCATTTTGTAGTTTCACCAGTGATAATTAAAGAATGGGCTGCTTACAAAGGAAAATCTCCTCAAACCCCTGAGCTGGTGGAAGCACTTGCGTTCAGGGAATGGACCTGTCCTAATCTGAAGAAGCTGTGGCTGGGAAAAGCAGTAGAAGACAAGAACCGAAGAATGAGGGCATTTTTGGCCTGTATGAGATCAGATACACCAGCAATGCTCAATCCAACTAACGTGCCCACTCATCTTATGGTGCTCTGTTGTGTACTAAGGTCAGTGTTACCTTAAGGTAAAACAGAATGAAGGAAAGGTTTTACCACGTAATCTTTCTGACATATTTAACTTTGTATTAAACTGTGAGTATGGAAAGTGTTAATTCACATTTGCAGCGTCACTAGGAGAAGGGGTTTGTTTCGTTTTTAGAACATCGCTGCTGTGAGTCTTAAAAGCATGCTGTATAGTCAACGTTTCTTTCTTCAGTCTCTAGAGGACTGAAGGGAAGAGAAAAAAAATGTTGTGTTGCAAAGAGGCCGCTGCAGCATTTGAATTAGTTTACCCTTACTATACTCTAGTCTTCAACTTCCTAAAAAAACAACATTTGGGGTCTCAGAGGCTGTGTTGGTGAAGTTGCAAAGCAAAAGAGAGAGTTCTTCAGAGGACGGCTGCAGAGCAGCTTATCGGGATGCAAGGTTGACGTGCATGATACTCTGCCTATGATGTGTTAGATTCCCTGTGTTCAAATTGCTCATCTAGTTGAGACGATGATAACCAACAGTTGGAAGTATTAATTCTTACACTTTGGCTTTGCAAAGAGAAAGTCACAAGGTCCAAAATACTTACCTGTTTAATTTTCAGATAGAAAATTGACTGACGAATTGAGAGATGCTTACCTTTTTGGAAAGGGGTGATTATTTCAATACAACTGGCTTATAAATCTGGCAGAATCCAAGGTTAGCATGTTGCACATGAAAAATTTTAAGCCATTTTTGAGAGCAATAAATGTAAATTTGTCTTCAGTTCTATTGTACTTTGTCTTGCCTTTTGAGCACTAAAACTCCTTTGTTTTTCTCCTTAGAGAATAGTAAGTGTACAAAAAATAGTCCAAATGGTATCTTAAAGTAGAGCTCCTCTTTCATTTGGACACCATGTTTCTCTCCTGTGACATGGAATATTTAAATTGTTGTTCATTAAGACGTGATGAGCATAAAATTCACTGACTAGATAATTTCTGAGTAATGTGTTATCTGGAAACCATGTTCACAAAGTCCTTTTACCATTAGTCTTTTTTATAAAGGCCGTGAATCTTTATATTTTTAGATGTATCAGAATCCACTTAAGTTTTAAATTCTTCTTCACTGGAAGCAGGCTCTTGCACAACAGGTTTTTTTTGTTGTTGCATTTTGGTGGCTTCTGATCAAATAAAATACCACTTGATTTACCTGTTAAAGGAAGCTTCTGAATAATGATGGGCTTCCTCTGTAGGTATATGGTACAGTGGCCGGGGGTTCGTATACTTCGTCGCCAGGAACTTGATGCTTTTCTTGCCCAAGCGTACTATTTTTATTTATCACTGTACCTTTTTGATCAATAACACAGATATTTTAGGGGAAAATTGCATTTTCAAATCATGCTGTTTGTTTTAGGAAAATATATGTAGTTCCTTTATGTGGTATATTAATTTGAAAATATTAATGTAACACTCCTAGTGTACAGTTGGTTGCATGCACTTACTTTGTAGGTGATCACAATTGAAAGATGGTCCGGACAGAGTTTGGTTTACCAATTTGGCAATGTGTAATCCAGAACATCAGTATCTATCGCCATCTCAAAGTGATGCTTTTTGGATCAAAATCTCTTGCACACAAAGTTTTAAATATACGCTGCTTTTTAACTCTGCATTTTTTTCTTTCAACTGTTGCCATTTTGTAGTTTCACCAGTGATAATTAAAGAATGGGCTGCTTACAAAGGAAAATCTCCTCAAACCCCTGAGCTGGTGGAAGCACTTGCGTTCAGGGAATGGACCTGTCCTAATCTGAAGAAGCTGTGGCTGGGAAAAGCAGTAGAAGACAAGAACCGAAGAATGAGGGCATTTTTGGCCTGTATGAGATCAGATACACCAGCAATGCTCAATCCAACTAACGTGCCCACTCATCTTATGGTGCTCTGTTGTGTACTAAGGTCAGTGTTACCTTAAGGTAAAACAGAATGAAGGAAAGGTTTTACCACGTAATCTTTCTGACATATTTAACTTTGTATTAAACTGTGAGTATGGAAAGTGTTAATTCACATTTGCAGCGTCACTAGGAGAAGGGGTTTGTTTCGTTTTTAGAACATCGCTGCTGTGAGTCTTAAAAGCATGCTGTATAGTCAACGTTTCTTTCTTCAGTCTCTAGAGGACTGAAGGGAAGAGAAAAAAAATGTTGTGTTGCAAAGAGGCCGCTGCAGCATTTGAATTAGTTTACCCTTACTATACTCTAGTCTTCAACTTCCTAAAAAAACAACATTTGGGGTCTCAGAGGCTGTGTTGGTGAAGTTGCAAAGCAAAAGAGAGAGTTCTTCAGAGGACGGCTGCAGAGCAGCTTATCGGGATGCAAGGTTGACGTGCATGATACTCTGCCTATGATGTGTTAGATTCCCTGTGTTCAAATTGCTCATCTAGTTGAGACGATGATAACCAACAGTTGGAAGTATTAATTCTTACACTTTGGCTTTGCAAAGAGAAAGTCACAAGGTCCAAAATACTTACCTGTTTAATTTTCAGATAGAAAATTGACTGACGAATTGAGAGATGCTTACCTTTTTGGAAAGGGGTGATTATTTCAATACAACTGGCTTATAAATCTGGCAGAATCCAAGGTTAGCATGTTGCACATGAAAAATTTTAAGCCATTTTTGAGAGCAATAAATTTAAATTTGTCTTCAGTTCTATTGTACTTTGTCTTGCCTTTTGAGCACTAAAACTCCTTTGTTTTTCTCCTTAGAGAATAGTAAGTGTACAAAAAATAGTCCAAATGGTATCTTAAAGTAGAGCTCCTCTTTCATTTGGACACCATGTTTCTCTCCTGTGACATGGAATATTTAAATTGTTGTTCATTAAGACGTGATGAGCATAAAATTCACTGACTAGATAATTTCTGAGTAATGTGTTATCTGGAAACCATGTTCACAAAGTCCTTTTACCATTAGTCTTTTTTATAAAGGCCGTGAATCTTTATATTTTTAGATGTATCAGAATCCACTTAAGTTTTAAATTCTTCTTCACTGGAAGCAGGCTCTTGCACAACAGGTTTTTTTTGTTGTTGCATTTTGGTGGCTTCTGATCAAATAAAATACCACTTGATTTACCTGTTAAAGGAAGCTTCTGAATAATTATGGGCTTCCTCTGTAGGTATATGGTACAGTGGCCGGGGGTTCGTATACTTCGTCGCCAGGAACTTGATGCTTTTCTTGCCCAAGCATTGTCTCCAAAGCTCTATGAACCTGACCAGCTTCAGGAACTCAAGGTAATTCTTGACTATAACTTTGATAATTTAAGAGATTTATTCCCAGCTGATCCATATTGTTAACTGTAGTGGGTGATGTGTATGTGCCTGTCTCACTAAAAGCCTTCTGTAATTACCTATACTTTCCAAAATATTAATCTTAGTATTTTAAAGTGTTGCAAAGGTTGATAATCAGTTCTGTTTCACTGGTTGGATAGATAACTAAAATCTTAAATGCATTCTATACTGCGGAACCTTTTCTCACAATTTCTTAAGTAGTTGTCTCTTGGAAGTTTAAAACAGATGTGCTTCCATTAAAAAGATTAAAAAAAAAAAAAAAGAAAAAGACTTAATCCTTGTGTGGCTGTTCTTAATTACTAAGCCATGAAAAAAATTAAAAAAAAAAAAAAAGAAAAAGACTTAATCCTTGTGTGGCTGTTCTTAATTACTAACCTGGGTATTTTTTCATGATTCAGCATTCAAAAGATTTTTGCAGCTAATTGTAAAAATGGAGAGAGACTTGCATAATCTTGAATGGAAAAATGCAGGAGAGAAAAAGGGAAAACAGTCACAGAATTGTAGAAATAATTATTTTGAGGATTTTAAAAGTTAAGATCTCAAAGTTTCTATTTTTTTCTAATACAGTAGTATTATATGAAGTAAATACAGCTAGCTAATTGATAGAGTTGCTTAGTGTGGTATCCTTATTGTAAATACAGAATGCCTATCAATCTGTGCAACTTCATCTTACTCTGGGGGATTTCCCCATTCAATCTTCATATGTTCACAGTGAAATTTCCTCTTCTAGCCTTTGAGCTAAAATATGCAAGATTTGGTTTTTGCTTTTACCTTGTTTGCTCTTCAGAATTTGTTTGGAACCTACTATGAAGTTCTCTGAATAAAATGGTAGAATTTAGTCCTTTTATTTTTTTAAGCAAACATTTTTCTGAATGGAAATAATTTTAGATACTTTTTTCTACATAATGTACCTTAAGCCCAATAGTGTATTTGATAACTGGAAGCTATGGGAGGTTTTAGGATGTATAGGGAATGCACAACTGGAAGTGATCCATCTTATCTCCTGTCTGCACTGATGATCAACATAGCGAAGGAGGTGAGATGCTGATCGCCTCTTCATCGTGCAACCTCGTGTTGGAGAAATCATTTCAGATAGTCCTTCAGGTACCGTAGGGCTCGAGTCAGGAAAGTCTAGTGACCAGTTCTGCTCCCAGCAGTGCCTGGATACATGCTGTCCTTAGTTAAATCAGCAAGGAGAAGGTGGTACTTGTTTCCCAAGTTTGTTCATATTCATAGGTGCACACTGCAGAGGGACACAGACAAAAGCAGCAATCCTAGCACCGCTCTTCTCAGAAGAAACAATACTTAAGCTCACGCAGATTTCAGCTATTAGGCTTTTCTAAGGAATATTTTGCCACTAATACAAGAGCATTCTCAAAGCCAACAAGTGACTTATTTCTCTTCTGTGGGTGACGAGCAGAATCTGGCTTGCATTCCTGCATGTAGCACCCTGGCAAGGACTTCTCAGTCTCAATCTATAAACCAAATCAGTCTGCTCGTGGAAACCCAGCACTTAGCCATAGAAGTACTAATAAATGTAAGGGGAAGAAAACAACTGAATCCACTTTGGAATCTATTTGAACTTACCACACAGCAAGTAGAGAATTCACGTTAGCAATCTTAATGGCAAAGTTAACAGAAAAACAAAATCCTCTTCCCATATACCAAAGAATGAATGCCAACAGCTCAAATAATAAATAAAGAAATAAAATCCAACAGGAAGAAATTTATTTGGCTTTTCCCTCATTGCTGAAAAAGATGTGAAGAAACACAGGATGAAGACAGCTATAACGAACAGCTGATGAGTTCATGCAAGACTGCTTGTTTGCTCCAGCACTTAGGACTGAATTGCTGCTGACATGGATTATAAGCGTATTAGACTCCTGAGAACAGCATTTTTGAGTATTCCTCATTGTAGCTAATTCCTTAAAAGCACCCTAAATGTAGATCCTGTCCGTCAGGAGAATCATTCAGGTGTTTGCTGGAACTCCTTTACAATGTGTTTACTAGACGTTCAAGCTGGAAGCCCTGTGTGCTTACTGGGCCTTTCAGAACCCTGGAGATTCTGGTCCAAAGAAGGTGACAGTTGTCTGCGTTGTATGAAGAGCAGTACTTTGTCTTCAGGGAAGCACGTGGCCAACCTCTGCCAAAGGAATGAACTGACAATGAGTTACCCTGTATGTTCAGAAGAAATGTACGTAGCTCATCTGAGGTGACGAACATTGGACTCGGTGGAGTATGGTGGAGAGCCTTTTAAAGTCTCATGAGAACAATGAGAGCGTGGTTCAAGACATCTACCCCAAGCTCTCCTGAAGTTGAGTAATTGTACCTGTGGGTATCGGTGGAAGTTCAAATGTCAGTTTTGTAGGGAAGGCTGGATGCCTCAAAGACCTGCAGTGTGTCAGCCACTTAGTCTTCAATGTCCATTTTCAAAACACAACACAATAAACAAATAACATCATGGGGTAGAGATTTTGGCAAAGGTATCTATAAGAGTTATCAAAGTCTTGCCTCTCTCTTAAGATTTGATGCAAAGAGGAGGAAACCCCACTGTGAAAATTGCTGGTCTTAGAGATCTAAGAAAGGAATTCCCAGAGAAAATACTTTTTCCATTCCAACACAAAACGAAAGGCAGAGACAAGGCAAGTGATAAACAGCATACGATATTTTTGTTTAATAGAAATTGTTCTCCAAATTTTATTTTTAAATCACATAAAGACTAATATGGGTCGTTTCCATAATAGATGTTGGTTAACTGAAAGATGCAATATTTCATGCAGTGTTGTTACTGTCTTCATACGAAGCAGCTGCTTCTCTTTTTGTTGAAGTCAGACAGAACGAGCAGCTGAGTTTGAACCCAGCTGCATTATCTGCAAAACGATCTGGATAGTCTTTTGGATCGTAAAGGTTGCTTATGCATAAGGAAGGCAATGTAGTTTAATTTTAAAATCTAATACCAAGGTCTTGCAAATGTTCCCAAGAAAGGGCTGATATTTTCGGAAGTATTTTAGAGAACACTAGTAGTGATATTTTCTTATGCCAGGGCTAAAAACATATTTGCTGCAAGCAAATCCTTCTTGCTTCTGCCACCAGCTATTATTCACTATTTAATTCTACCTTTGTGTATCTATCCTGCATCCTAAATAAAGCTGTTGTATGCATAAACATTGCTTCATTAATAAGAGACACGTTCTAACAGCAAAATCTCGAATCAAGCTAATAGAAAATCCGTTATAAAGGAGTTGGAAGGAAAATGGGGTATGTGGGAAGAAAAATTGAATGCTAACATTGAGCTCATTCCTGAAACTTTCTACAAAAAAAAATCTCAGAAGCACAAGATTTTTTGAAATAAATTTTTTAATGACATTTTCTACTGCTGATTTCCTGTAAGTGTCTTTAAAGCTTTTCCTTGCTATAACATGCTTTATCATGGTTTCAAAAACTCTGTACTGCATATTTATCAATGATCTTAATGCAGCTGAAGTATGCATCTTAGGTGGTTCAGACACCACATGCCACAAATTAAAGATGAGTATTTTACTTAAAGCTTTTTACTGACTTCTTGATAATGAATTGAGTTAAAACATTAAAATATGAGAAACAATTTCCTGTGCTTTGTTGTTGAGAAAATAGAGTTTTTTGGGTTTATCTCTCACCTCTCGAGTGGATGGATGGGAACAACAGCCTTCCTGAGTATTGCAGTTTTGCATGCACAGGCAATAGATTCTGGTGCGTTCTTCTAGTCAAACTGGCAATTATGTGTGAAAAGTCTGGACAACCTTTTAAAATCGCTCTGTTTTCAAGAGTTTTGACAATAATGTAACTACTGGAATAACTTTGAATTACATCTCATTATTATCTTACTAAATTTCCAATTTTTTTTTTAAACAGATTGAGAATCTTGATCCCCGAGGAATTCAGCTGTCTGCTTTATTTATGAGTGGTGTCGATATGGCACTTTTTGCAAACGATGCTTGTGGACAGCCAATTCCATGGGAGCACTGCTGTCCGTGGATGTATTTTGATGGAAAATTATTCCAGACCAAGCTCATCAAAGCAAGCCGGGAGAAAGTTCCGCTCATTGACCTCTGTGATGGTCAGGTGTGTAGTTTCAGAAGCGTGACAGAGTATCAAGTGTGCCAAATTTTCAGAAGTGTGAGGTGTGGTTGGTTGATCAGTCATTTACTTCACGTATCATCTCTGTACTTTTAAAAGGGAAATATGAGGTGAATGGCTAATGGGTATTTTTCAGCTCTATTTACTCTCCTATCTCTTGTTGATGATTGAGATGGCATTTTGGTAGATTTGGAAAAAGTAAACTGGCGTAAATTTTCATTTATTTTTTTTCCTCTCTGGAAACGGAAACTTGAATGCAATTGTGATGTAATGAACGACTGAGTTGAAAACTCTCTCTGCTCATTGGTTCAAGTACTGTCTTTTTGGGTCAAGCTAGCAAGACTGTCACAAAGGACTAAGCTGCAATGGTTTTACAGTGAAAGAAAACTTGTGATTTCTATGTTATTTTACGGACTGTGAAGTCATTCTTATGGTCCTTAAGCTCAAAATCTTTTCACATTTCTTACGACCATCTTAAAATACAAATGAATTAGTTTTTTGTGGTATCCAAATGATGCCAAGTTATTATCTAAATATAAAAAGAGGAAACTGATAAAAATCAACAGTTTACTGAATGACCAAAACTGTTTTTTAACTTTTTGGGAGGTATGAAATCTTAACACCACAGCTTACCTCTTCTTATTTCTGACTCAAGGGAAACTGATCATAGATTAAATATTGATGATGGCTGTGGTCCCTCTCAGGCTTGGTAGCCTCCAGGCATGCTTTAGCCTGTTTACATAGATTTTGTTTTGCACTCCAGGTTTATGGTGATTATTCTGTTTAAAGTAAAGGGCTGCATTAAGTGTTCAGGAGACTATAAAAGGAGGTTTCTCAGTTCCTTTCTGGAAAGCCCTTTCTAACTTTTAAACTGTTTCTGTGTTACCGACTTCTAAACTGCCTCAGTATTTAGACTCCCATCTCTCTACCGATACATAAAGATTTTCTTGTGAACAATTCGAATATCACTGAACTATTAGTAGGTATGCAAGACAGATGACTGTAATTTTCTAGCTAGCTTTATGGAATTTGTTTGCAGTAGTTGTCTACTATTCTATTATTTTGCTCTCTTCTTTGAATTTGTGGTGTAAATGTAGCTTTATACAGTTGAAATCAGAATTTTAACATCTCTCTGTGACTTTCTCTTTATTCGTAGGCTGAGCAGGCAGCCAAGGTTGAAAAGATGCGTCAGAGCATCCTAGAAGGATTAAATTTCTCCAGGCAGAACCATCCTCTCCCATTCCCACCTCCACCTGCCATGCCTTTCTATCCAGCTTCTATGTATCCTCGACACTTTGGGCCAGTCCCACCACCTCAGGGCAGGGGGAGAGGCTTTGCTGGTAAGTGATGGGACAGTGGTGCGAAACATGTTGGTGTGGAGCGTTATCTTGTCTTTCACATTCCCAAGACTATGAACGGATTTGCTTGTTCGATTTCATAGGAAAAATACATGAAAGCAAGTGGTTGACATGTGTTTGTCATGTGCCAGTCACTGTATTTTGTTGTTACTTTCATTAGCCATAGCCTAGCAATATGGAATGTGTTGTATTGCTGCGTATTTCCATCAGGATTTTTAGTAACTGTGCCAGATCAAACTACTTTTACCGCTATTTTATGAATAGAAAAAAGAGGAATGGATCAACACTGGATGATTTGAAAAGGCTCTTATGTGCACTGTACATTGCTTCAAAACATTTATATTTATAAATATTAAGAATGCCTAAATTAATGGACACAGTTTAACTGTCAGGGTTGAAGACACCCTTTCCTCCTCCCCACCCCTCTGTGTTTTGCTACAGTCGTTTAATCACTGGCACCCTTGAGTGTAAAAACTGCTGTAACCATTCCAGGCTGTTTCTAGAATTACTCCCTTTCTCAGAATCTCCCCAGTACCAAGGCCCATAGGTGTATTGATACTGGACATTGGGAGTAAGATGTTCTTGGGGTGCCACAACTGTAGCCATCGGAGCTCATTGCCAAAAAATTGTCGCAAGCCTTCCAATGCTCATTATGCCGTAGAAGTCGGGATGCCCGTTCCAAACCCAGGTTAAAGGCCTGCTCTTTGGATAAGAGACCCCGTGCTCCCTAAGGCAGCAGGACATCTTTGGCCAGGGCTTCCTCGGCGGTGGTGGCTTGCTCCCGTGCAGCATCGCCCGGGCCGGCCGTGGGCTGCTCCTGCCCAGCCTGCAGGAGCGCGACCCTCCCTGCTGACTCCGGAAGGATGGAAGGAGGCAGCAGCATCTCTGCTAGGGGCCTTCCCGGATGCCTGGCCCCCTCACAGCTTTTCCCCTGTCTTTCTTTACCCTGGGTCTAACAGGAGTCTATGGCTTCGGAGGCCCTTATGGGGAAACAGTAGCCACAGGCGCTTACCGGGCCTTCCGGGTGGCAGCAGCGGCAGGACACTCCGGAGCCTTCTCTGGCAATGACAGCAACAGGACTAGCAAGTTTCAGGGCGGTAATTATACCCAAAACCCTTTTCTTAGAGCTTCTGGCAACGGCTTCCTTCACTTTACGGTTTGGTCTGAGGCTTTCCTACTGACTGCCGGTCTCCCTTTCTCCCTAACTGTCTCAGCTCTCCCTCTCTAGAGCCTGCCCAGGCTGCTGTCTGCTCTGCTCTCCCAGGCACTCTCCCCAGGTCCCTGCCGCAAGCCCCTCGGCGCCAGCCTCTCTCACGCCTAGAAACCCTCCTCCAAACACAGGATAGCCGTAAAACCGAACGAGACGGTCTGTCTCCTGCGCTTCAAAATGCGAGAGTGGAATCTGTAATCAGCTGAACTTTGCTTGAATGTATTAACAGTTATTTTCTGAAATTCGGGGGCAGTTGAGCTTTTTGCAAAAACAACCCAACGTAGAAATGACTGACTTCAGTGTTACTGCTAACCTGTTCTTCGCTGGTGTCAATGTCGGCATGGACACAGGCGTGAGATTTATTTACCTCCCTGTGTGCCCGTTGCTCGTCTCCTGTACGAGATGGGACAGTGGAAACCTGTTAATTCCAATCCCCCATTCAGGGTAAAATTTTCCCATATATTTAGCTGTCCTTTCTGGCCTCTGAGCTTTTGTCCTAAGAGCGAACATACCTCTAATGCTTCGTGGTGTGAATAACTTTGCCCCCATAAACAATGTGCATTTGAAGCTGAAAGACTTGTACAGGGAAGTATGAACCTTTTTGAATTTAATCAGTAATTTAGTTTCTAGCAAATTAACGTTTGAGGACTAATTGCGGCTGCATAAATGCTGTGTTTTGTAACCTTTTCAGTGCTGATGGTCTTACCAGTAACATCTGGCTCAGTTGCACTTTCCTAGATTTCTTGAAATATATGTTATGCCCTGGTGTTGATTTTTAAGGGCAAAACACAGGTATAAAGATATGAGCAACTTGAATAGAAGATACATTCCTATTTAGACAATTGCAGTTTTACCTGCTTTCTTGGTAGGGGAAGGATAAACCGACCTTTTACACCCAGATCAGTTTAATGCTATATTTTTATAACAACTTAGTGTTAGTACAGATAATTCTGCCTAGTAAGTTGTTTATAGCAATTACAATCTGCGTGTCTTATGCTGATATTTGGTGTTCACTAAAGTGCCTTTAAACCTGCAAAAATTACTTCTTCGTTAGGAATGCAGGAAAAAAAAATATCTTCAGATAGCTTGTAAAATTTCACTTCAGTTTCTTAATGTTTATCTAAAGTATATTTTTAATTACTGAAACTGAAGTAGTCATGTAAGATCATTTTTCTTTTCAGAATTCATATCTATTTTTAAAAAGGGGGGGAAAGAAAGACTCTTGGAGTTACAATGCTTCTGAAAGACCGCAAAATGAGCAATAATCTCCCAGTATCAAAAGAGGAAACTGTATATGTGATAAAATCCGGGCAAACCAGTTTTCCATTCGTTCGTGACTTTAATGTTATGATTGTGAAGATCAAGGTTTGGTTTTGCTTTTATGTGCAGGAGTCCAACCTATTCCTTCTCAGGGAGGGAAACTTGAAATTGCCGGCACTGTAGTCGGCCATTGGGCTGGAAGCAGACGTGGACGAGGGGGTAGAGGGCCATTTCCTCTGCAGGTCGTTTCTGTGGGAGGACCAGCGAGGGGGTAAGTGCAGTCTTCTGGAACGTACTTTTCATATGTGGTTTAATGATTGGGGAAAAAGGTAAAACAGGGAAAAGTTGGAGGCATTTAGAAATTGCATACAACACATTTGAGGACACATGAGGTAAATTATACCCACTGAGTATTCAAGAAGAGCATTTACATTCAGCAGTAGAACCCTGTAATTCTGAATTAGTTATATTGCTTCTTTAAAGGAGTGTAAATGTTAGTCACTAGACAGTAAAGCTAGAAAAAAGATCTTCCAGCAAAATAAAATTTGAAGTAGATTTAAACAAAGCTGATACGTATTTTTCTTTCTTCCTTTCCCTCAAAACTTACAGGCGTCCTAGAGGAGTTATTTCCACTCCAGTGATAAGAACTTTTGGAAGAGGCGGAAGGTACTATGGGAGAGGTTATAAAAGCCAGGGAGCAATTCAGGTAATAAAGCCATGTGCCTGACTTCAAAACACTCTAGTTCACAGGCTAGTATGGTACGGACTTCCAGACCAGCTAATATTGACAAGCACAACTTTAAAAGATAAAAGCGTTTCTTACAATGATCTTGCCTACGTGTTGAAGCTGTAAGCTGCACAACCACTGATGAATGACAGGCTAGTGCTGCATCTCAATTATAAGCAAACTTTGGTTATAAAGACAGACATGGAAAAATGTATTTTGATATGAAGGCTGTGCCTACACAGCTCTAACCAGCCGTGGGAGTAGGAGAAAATTTAGGAAAATGGGAGAAATACAAAGCTGAAACAAATTAGGCGTTTCTGTTCCCACCCCAACTCTTTCCCAGTTTCTTTTCTGGGACCACGGTCCAACCTCATGAAGAAAAATCAGTAGCAGTAGAAGGCTCTTTGCTGCTGCATGGCTCCAAATGTAAGAACTTACTCTAAACTTCTAGGAAATGACAGACCAGTCATGCCCCCATGAGCACACAGTTTCGTTTTCGGGGACAACGTATGAAGCGTCTGTGGATCATGGTTTTTGTCTTTTCCATGGATCCTTTAAATATAGCTGAAGCAAACTGCTGTTTCGTGTTAAATGCCAATTGCTTCAGAGTTATGTTTTCCTCCCTTTTCCATTGTTCTTGCTGCCATGCAGTTTTGAGCGTCGATGCGAGTCCCAGTGGTAATGGGTGAGTGGGTAGTAAATAGGTGGAAAACTTTCACAATAAATATATCATATGGATCTGCAATTTGTCATGGAGACATTAGTATATAAGAGTAAGGGGGTGTTTGCAGGTATCAGATAGTGAGAGAAGGGATGTTCTCCAGTGGATAATGAAGCAACTGTTAACTTAAAGTAAAACTTGCTGCGTTCTAGGTGTAAAAATTCAAATACTTCTCTTCCTTGCTAAATTTCTGTGTATACAGATTATATATGTCTACAAATGTACCTATGTATTTAAAGCTTTACATCTTTTACTTTAAATAGAAGAAAAACCACTATGTTAATTATATAGTATCTAATTTCCAAATACTTTAACCTATGAAATAAAGGAAGCCCTGAGAAGGAGCTCCCAAATATTCTGCGCTTACTAGAGGTTTACATATGTAAATGTAGTTCAGATAGTACCTGAAGGTGGATGGTAGACAGTCTTGACAGACAGTCAGCAAGTTTGGGTATTCATATTTTTATTAATGATATGCAATTTGGATGGTAAATACTTGTGGTCACAAGGATGTTGGTCTAAAATCGTGCCTGTGATAGGGAGAAGAAAGATAAACGGTGGCATTTTCTATTGACTGGTCCTGAGCTCATTGGATTTTACGATCACCAGTCACTGTACTCTAGAGTATGTTCCTTTTACAGGAAAAGAAAAAAGGTGAATTAAAATGCCTGTGGCAGGGAGAACTTGGAAAACTTAATGCATAACAAGTAGATTTTGATACCCAGTTAAGACTAACTGGCAACAGTGTCCTTCCCTGTCTTACAAACCCGGGCGGTTAAGGAAAGAGTGCCTGGGTAGGGCCAGATTCAGACATGCGTATTTACACCAAGCAAGATCCTGCCTGCGGTGGCTTTATTGATACTCATTATGAGGCGGGAGGGGAAAAGGTTGGAGAACCCGACTGAAATAAGCAATTTGTATTTAGCAAACATTAAGACGTGCCTATTTTTTCACCAGATGAGACCTTTCACTCTTGATCTGGAAAGAAACAAAAGCGTGTATTTAATCTAAGACTTAACACTTAGTAAAGCCTGTGAAGAAGTACATTTACACATGTGATATAATACTCATTGTCCTCATATGCCAGTCACAGACCTATGCAATGCTACTGCAGAATCTTTTGTGATTTTCTGGAAAACAAGGTTTGTGGTCCTGATGCTAGAGAAGAACAGTTCTTACCCACCTGCAAAATCTTTCAGCAATTCAGGAAAGTACTAACCATGCTGTTTCTAGTATGTCAAAATTAAGATTATTACACTATGAAACTGTTTGCTATTGTTTGAGGCATATATGATGTCCGTATCTTAAGTCATTTCTTAGTACTTGACTTTGTTAACAGCGTGACAGATAAGAACGTTGCTTCTTAGCAACCCAACCTACTGATTTTGGTTTGTTGTTTAAAGCCTATTACGTTTCTGGAACGCTCAGATTCATTGTTGCAGAGACTTAAAAACTAAACATACGTTCTAATGCTGCATAAATCTGTTTTTTATTGTTATACTCAGTCTTGTAAGATTCTACTATATGCTTTTCGTATGAAGTCACTTTCCTAATCTCCGAAGCATATAGACTAGTATAGATAATATTGCATGGTACTTTTGCACTTCTTTACAGTTTGTCTGAAAAAAGCTTTGGTTTGTATTTGAATAACATGTAATCATACCATTAAATTATAACGTATATGAACCAAGAAGCAGAGTTAAGCTGTATATTGATTCTCAGTTTTGGTGTTTCCAGCCGTTTACGTAGCTCTTACACTGTGCAATAACCATCGGAGTTAGAAAGGGCATTTTACCGCAGGAGCGTCGGAAGGCATGGCTAGAAGGCACTCAGAAATGCTGACAGTTCTTTCTCATCCGTGCTGTGCTGTTTATTTTGTATGCCACTTCTTATTTCAGCAGTACATAATACTCGGTATTCGCTTGTCATCCTTCTGCACACTGCATGCTGCCTATTAATAGTGTCTTTGTAACAGATTGTAAATATATCGCAGTGGTTCTTCAGTAATTTTCTTCTTTTTTTAAAAAATAGGGCAAACCTCCTTATGCTGCTTCAGCAGAAGAAGTAGCCAAAGAACTTAAGTCAAAATCAGAGGAATCTAAATCCTCAATTGTGTCTTCAGATGGATCCCTGGCTGAAAATGGAGTTGTGAATGAGGAAAAACCAGCTTCCCAGATGAATGGGAATACAGGAGACATCAGGGCTTCCAATCAGTCTGAAAGTGCCTTGAGTAATGACTCTAAAATGTGCAATACAAATCCTCACTTAAATGCACTAAATGCAGACAGTGTTTGCCATAAAGATGATGCTCTTGAGGCCACTGTCTTAAAAAAAGAAGAGTAAACTTATTTTTTATAGAGGGTGAAGGATGTTGGGAAGGGTCAGGATTAGGAATATCTGGAAAGAAAGAGAGCCTACAGTTACGTACATTTTTTCCTTTCCGTAAGAGAAAAATGAGGACTTTGGAAATTCGGATCCCTCTTTGATGTCAGAGATTTAAACAACACATTTTTAGTTTTAACCAGTTGTAGTCAAAATGCTACAATAAAACAAAAAAGAAAGAGAATGAAGAGCATTTGACTCCCGCACTTAAAATGAAGTATACATAAAGTTTAAACTGGTTATGACAAAAGCTTGTAGTTTTGTTTTTTGAAATATAAAGAAAACAAATTTTGGCAGTCTTTAAGTATATATAGCTTAAAATATAATTTTTAGTACTTGGCACCATATGTATGCCATTATATTTGATTTTGCATTACTGTGTCACAATAAAGCTTTCTTTAAGGCTTTGATTTCATGATTATGGGGGGAAAAAGGCACAACCACAGTTTTTTCTTTCTTAAATTTCATCACCGTTGATGTGGTTCTTTTGTGTTAAAATGTGCAAACTATCGAAACTAAAAATTATAGAGTAATATTGCAGTTCTGCTGATTTTAAATATACATCATACATACTTTACAAGCAAGTTAAATGGAGATAAACTTGAAATCATAGAAGATGCAAATGACCTTTCAAAATAAACACAATGTGTTCTGAAACTTTTTGTGACTAATACCATGCATCCGTGATCAATGAACTATGTGGTTTTGAATCAGACGTAGACCATTAGTACTACTATTTGAGCTAAACTTCTGCATGGTTCATAATTTTTAAAGTGTGTAGTTAATATTATGCATGTTATTGTCCTCTTTCTTCCATTCTTACAAGTACTGTGCCCATTTGCAAAACAAAAAGCTAATAATCAGTAATAGTCCTATAAAAGATGTTAACTATGTTTAGTCATTGACTGATCTTGCTCTAACCTTAAAATTTTGTGATTATTGACCTCTGTTGCATTTATTCTAAAACTTAAAAAAAAAAAAAATTATCTAGCCGTTTTGAATATCAACGTTACCCTGGTGTACTCATTGCTGTATGCATTATTGTTCTCTGTTGCTGTTTTATGCCTTCATATTAGCAAATATGAAATTCTGTGAAAAACAAAAAAAAAAAGCTTTGATCTTCAAAAAAAAAAAGTACCCCCCTTCTGTAGCAGGAAACAAATGGCTTGTTCTTGAGAACTTTCCCATCAAGAATTTAGTATAAGCAAATATACCTGTATCATTTTGATGTTTTTGTTAGTGTTTCCAAACTTAATGTACTTCAAAATCAGAATCATTTCTTTATATTCGTTTTCATATAATTCTCCTGATGCTCTTCATCACACATTAGTGATCAGAAATGAGGTGTAATTCCCCATTCCCTGCCCGCAAGAGCTAAGTAGGTATCTTAATGTAAGTTGAAGGGAGTTCTGCCCCAACTCATGGATTGTGCAAGAATGAACTACTGTTGGGTTTGATTGGTTGTAGATGGATTGTGGTGTGGTGTATTTGAAGGCTATTGAATGCAACTTACAGTGCTTAATAAAAATCTTTATTCTTTTAGTATAAAATACTGTATGCCTTTTTTGTCAACTATTTTTTTAATTAACATGTTGTAAATAAAAGTTTTCCTATGCCCAAATGAAGTGACTGAGTTAGCAGACTACGTGATGTCCTCCCAAACGACGGAGAAGGAAAACGCAACCTTCGCACGCTGCCGCTGTTGGGGGAGGCCGCACCTGGTCGGAGTAATGCTTTGTCCTCTTTGTTTTGTGCAGCTACTTCAGATGCCCGCGTGTAAATGCGAGATGGTTAAAAGATGCAAAATAAGACAGAAATAACAGGGGCGGGTGGGGTTAGAAA
>NW_008795673.1:339531-342494 GCF_000699145.1 Aptenodytes forsteri | reverse complement strand
AAAAAAAAAAAAAAAAAAAAAAAAAAAAAAAGGGGCAGTTGTTTAAAGAAGAAAAAGACCAACCCTAGGTGCTCGCAGGGTTTTGAAGTATAAGACGACCGACAGTGCCTGTATCTCAGCTCCCCGTAGCTGAGAACAAATTATTCTGCTATGCGGGAGTTTTCTCTGCATCGTGGATCATACTGACATAACGTGAGGAGTTATAAATTTATACCTCGACTGATACCAGGAGAGCTCTTTGCCTGGGCATGCCCTTATTGTCTGCTGTCTCTATCCGAATGTTCATCGGTTTACGCTAGTGCCTGACACACGTTGTTAAAAGCAGGCTTGCCCTGAGCGGTTTTGATCTCGTCTCGTGTCTACATGAGCGGTGTTAGCAGCTCTGCGCTCTCGGCGTAGATGCGGTTTATAGGAGCACAGCTGTGTTCTGTGCAAATGACGGCGATCCGTCTTCCTCTCTCCTCCTGCACACAAGCTGGAGAGGAGCGGTTGCGCTGCTGTCGGGGCAGCTCTCCGGGGGACCCCGCTGTTGAACTCTGGCGGGATCGTGTCCCTTCCTACCCTGCACTGACGCCGCGTTATTCACCCCATGTTAGAGCTTGTCTATTCTGGAGATGTTATCCAACCTCTTGCTCTGGTGAAGGCTCAAGGCACCGGTTGCCCTCTTTCCCAGCAGTAGAGAGGATGTATTTTCACTTTTCTAGCGTAACTTGGTCACTGGCACGGAACAAGAAATAGCAACAAAAATAAATGTGCATGGGAGATTGCACCAATGTGCCACGTACTGCAAGCGTGATGACTTCACTCCTTTCCTCAGTGTAACTATGCCAGCAAAATTTTTCATGGGCAGCCAAAGGGTGACGAGCTATCCGCACAAGTGTGACTAAAATTAGGATGTGAAAGTACAGCAAATTAACTAGTTCATTGGCTCACGTGTAAGGTGCTGCATTTACTTTTTCCAGAAATTATGGTGAAAAAATTTGGCTTGCCTGGCGTACGTACCTGACCTGGAGCACATACTTGCTTCGTGGCCCATTTAAACCCCTGCCATTGCCCCGGGGAGGCCGAAACCCAGCTCCTTGGGCAGAAACTACGCTGGGGCGGGGGGAAGATGAGCCTTCAGCTGTTGGTAGATGCTAGTGGAAGTAGCGGCGGGGACATCTTACAGGTGCCAGCGCTCCCTGGTTCCCTGACTGGGAACATCGCCGTCGAACCCAGAACCAACACCGAGTTTATGGTTTGCCCTCTCGGTGGGTATGTGCAGGTCAGCAACTGAGGGTTCGGGTGGTGCAGCGGTGGGTGCTCTGGTAGGCTGGGGGAACCGAACAATAGTCTGTGACTCTGCACCCCTTGAGGGCAAGCACGGGGCCGCCTGTCCTCCCTCTTGTCTTGAGTAGCTTCCTGCAGGAAACGAGATGCATTTCAAATTAATTTAGTCCTCTTCCAAAGAGTTAAACTGACTCGGGAATCGGTGATCCTACGGGATGACCAGGTATTGCCTGGGCTTGCTCCTGAAGAATGCCTTTCACACGTGAGTTTATACATCAGCAAGTACGTTACGTTCTGTAATACGCTATGTTACATGGACCGTTCTAGTGTGCTAACTAAAGCAGTTAACGCTTTGTAATCATCTATTACCCACGTGTAGACAGGTTGCCTGCATCTCCTGTAACAATACTGGGGACTCCACTTTGACAGCAGCTCAGCCCTGAGCGTGGAGGCGTTGACGCTGCTGACTTGTATTTTGCCGGTGGTCCCCTCTAGCCGCGTTCATCTCTGGGATCAGGAAGCCCGGGGGCTGCAGCGTGCCCGCTGTAGCCGGGGAATGGGGTGTTGGGCTTCTCTTGTTGCCTGAAGGTTTCCTGTTAGTGACCCAGAAGAAGGTCTCGGGCACCGAGTGTGGAGGCTGAAGCCGGCTCCTCGCCACGCAGCAGGTCTTTGCATCCAAGCACGCCCCTGCGGATGCAGCGTCTGGAACGGGTGCCCAAGGCGAGGGGGGGGGGGGGGGTTTGTTTCTTTTAATTTTTTGCCGCGTTGGGGAGTGGCGTCTGGGACGGGGGCGCAGGGGGGGGGGGGGGGGGGGCTATTGTTACTTATAAAGGCCAAAGGGCTCTATGAGAAGTGAGCCTTTTTATTTCTAAAGTGAAAACTTGATACGAATAAAGATGATGGCTCTCAGACCGCTCGGCTTGAATAGAACAGAATAGAATAGAATAGAATAGTTCAGTTGGGAAGGACCTACAACAGTCACCTAGTCCAACTGCCTGACCACTTCAGGGCTGGCCAGAAGTTAAAGCAAATTATTAAGGGCATTGTCCAAATGCCTCTTGAACGCTGAGAGGCTCGGGGCATTGACCACCTCTCCGGGAAGCCTGTTCCAGGGTTTGATCACCATCTTGGTAAAGAAATGCTTCCTATGTGACCAATATCTCATCATCCACCTCCAAGATGAGTTAAACTGGGAGAATCGGCCACTGGCGTGGGGACGTGTGGCCACCGTCCATCCCACGCCAACGGGCTTAGCTGTCAGCTGAGGGCAGAGCCCTGCCCGCTGCTCACTTGCAAGCAACTAAAGCCTCGATGCTCCTCCCTAGGCTGGCCTTGCTAATTGTTTAACTGTGTTGTTAATGACTAATAGTGATCTGTGTGCTGCAGTCAATCACTTTTAGTGCATTTTTTACATCCAATCTTCAGTGAGTCCTTAAACACAGGCAGGTGGGTAATTACTGACAGCGGAGAAGATTTAGGGGCCAGGGGGTCTCTGTGCAGGGGGAGCCCAGCGCGGGCAACCCAGAGCATTTTTTGTTCTCTGCTCTCGCACGTTAAGTGCAGCGTTGTGTTACGGACGGAGGAAAATGAGATGTAAGATGGTACGAGGCCAAAGAGCCCCCCGCCCACCGGGGATGGCGAGCAGCGGGGGCGAGGAAGAGCCGCGACCATTTTATTTCCTGCGCTCGCGGTTG
>NW_008795673.1:334673-336382 GCF_000699145.1 Aptenodytes forsteri | reverse complement strand
TAGCGGGGTTAGGGGAGTGGCCCAGGGAGGGGGGGGGGGGGGGCTATTGTTACTTATAAAGGCCAAAGGGCTCTATGAGAAGTGAGCCTTTTTATTTCTAAAGTGAAAACTTGATACGAATAAAGATGATGGCTCTCAGACCGCTCGGCTTGAATAGAACAGAATAGAATAGAATAGAATAGTTCAGTTGGGAAGGACCTACAACAGTCACCTAGTCCAACTGCCTGACCACTTCAGGGCTGGCCAGAAGTTAAAGCAAATTATTAAGGGCATTGTCCAAATGCCTCTTGAACGCTGAGAGGCTCGGGGCATTGACCACCTCTCCGGGAAGCCTGTTCCAGGGTTTGATCACCATCTTGGTAAAGAAATGCTTCCTATGTGACCAATATCTCATCATCCACCTCCAAGATGAGTTAAACTGGGAGAATCGGCCACTGGCGTGGGGACGTGTGGCCACCGTCCATCCCACGCCAACGGGCTTAGCTGTCAGCTGAGGGCAGAGCCCTGCCCGCTGCTCACTTGCAAGCAACTAAAGCCTCGATGCTCCTCCCTAGGCTGGCCTTGCTAATTGTTTAACTGTGTTGTTAATGACTAATAGTGATCTGTGTGCTGCAGTCAATCACTTTTAGTGCATTTTTTACATCCAATCTTCAGTGAGTCCTTAAACACAGGCAGGTGGGTAATTACTGACAGCGGAGAAGATTTAGGGGCCAGGGGGTCTCTGTGCAGGGGGAGCCCAGCGCGGGCAACCCAGAGCATTTTTTGTTCTCTGCTCTCGCACGTTAAGTGCAGCGTTGTGTTACGGACGGAGGAAAATGAGATGTAAGATGGTACGAGGCCAAAGAGCCCCCCGCCCACCGGGGATGGCGAGCAGCGGGGGCGAGGAAGAGCCGCGACCATTTTATTTCCTGCGCTCGCGGTTGTGCTATTTAAGGCGGTGGTTGCGTCGCTGGATGGCTGCGTCATGGGCCAGGGGGGCGTACGCCTGCCTGAGAGAGCAGCAGCCGCTGCGCTACCTTCCAGATCCTCTTTAAAAAGTCTTGAAGGGGTGAGTTTTTCAGGGTTGGGGAAAGCCCTGCGACCAGGAGAGTCCTGCAGCGACCGACGGCCCATCAGTAAAAGGTTCTGATGACCCCTCATGAGCAGGGTCCCTCACGCCGGTGCGCAGGATGCAGCCCCAGCACCCGGTTGCGGCGAGGACGGGGAATGGGATAGTGCAGCCATGGCTCCTGTGCTGTGAAGAGGTGAAAAGTGAGATCATGGGCACGTTTTTCAATGCGGTCAGTGCTTGAGAGCATAATTGTCCAGACCTGAAGCAGATTACAGCTCCCTCAGTGAAAGTCTGTATAATCCTTCTAATTGCGTTGAAAACTCATAAAATGACCAGAGCCGAGTCCGGTCACGCCGAACCGCTGGGTAAGAGCGCGCAGGCGGGAGCTGGGGACACGCAGCCTTGGGGCAAGGCGAGATCACCGGCATCTGCTGCCCCCTCTCCCGGGGAAGCCCCGTCCCCATCGGGTACCGCTCTCCCCTGGGAGCTGGCAGGGTCGTGCAGCGGGTTGGAGTGGGATGGTTCCCAATGTTAGTGCCCCACTGGTGTCCCCTGTCCCCGAGACATCCCACCCACCCGTGGGTGAATGCCTCAACTGCAGCAGCTCCGGGGGCGGTGCGTGAAGGGCTGGGGCTGCGCCAGCGGCAGGGGCACACAC
>NW_008795673.1:323774-334485 GCF_000699145.1 Aptenodytes forsteri | reverse complement strand
TGCGGCAGTCCCCCGGGGGCGGCGTGAAGGGCCGGGGCTGCGCCAGCTGCAGGGATACACCCCCGCAGCCACCTGAGCCCTCAGGGTGGGTTTTGCAGGGTTTAGTAGCCCCATCTCTAACTGTGACTACTACAAATTAATAAAAAGGAAGAAGTAGTTTTGCATTAAACATCCCCTAAAAGGCTGTTGTTTAAAAGACAATACGTTGCTTAAAACTGCTTGGTAACTTTAACGAAGGCAGTGGCAGTATCCATGCAGAGCAAGTGTGTAATTCTTTCCTGCCCGTGGTTACAGCAGGTTTTGCTCTGCTCCCCTCTGGGCACTGCCCCGAGCCCGGGGGGTTCTTTGTGACCCCTTTTTCCTCCTTATCTGATGAGTTATGGGGGCTACGCCCTCCTTTCCTCTGGGCCAGTGCGAGTGCCTGCGGCTGCTCCTGCGATCACCTCCTCCAAACCTGGAGGGGCCGTGGGTCTCTCCCCCGACGCTCATCTGCTGCATGATCCTCACTTCTGCCTCGTCCTAGACCCTGACCTGAACCACGGGCCTGTGCTCTGCTCAACCTTCCATGCCCTGGTCCAGCACGCCGCGGCAGGAGGGGACTCGGCAGCAGGAGGGGATGCAGCATGTGCCAGCGCAGCCCAGCTGAGAGCAAACCCATGGCCCCTGCACGGCCCAGAGCCCCCGTCCTGAGTTTTGCCCTGAGACACCTCTCCTTGGACCAGGCGGAGGAGAGCGAGAAGCTCCTGAGCCCTTCCCCGGGGGCTTTGCCTTCCCACAGCAAAGCAGCAGGTAAGAGCTAAATACTGTCTCTCTTCATTTAACAGCCAAGTAGAGGACGCTAATGCCATGAGGGATTCAGGGGTTTTGGCAGGAAAAGGTGTATTTCTGAAAGTACTATGGGATTGTAATCTGCCCTTGGTTTGGCATTTAGGTCTGGGGCTTGCTGGTGTGTTTTGCGAGATAAATGGCTAGGGGGGTGCCCTGGTGTCTGGTTGAAATCGCGACTGTTCACACGTGGCTCTGTGAACTAATACAGCAATTTAAAAAAACACGAAATGAAGGATGAAAACAAAGATATTAAGTAAAAGGTGGGCAAGGTACCACAGAAAAGCAGGAACGTCACAAAGTACTGACAACATTCAGCTTAATTCATAGTGGTTCTGTTATAGTATTTGTAATAAAACATAACATTTAGTGACCTGTTATCTGACGTATTAAATGACTGCTGGGTGCGGCTGGTGAGCGCAAAGGACGAAGGATGCAGGTGAAGAACTAACCGAGGGAAAGGGGGAGGGAGAGGAACGAGGACATGTGCAACTGCCACTGCATGGATGGGATGGGATGGGATGGGATGGGATGGGATGGGATGGGATGGGATGGGATGGGATGGGATGGGATGGGATGGGATGGGATGGGATGGGATGGGATGGGATGGGATGGGATGGGATGGGATGGGATGGGATGGGATGGGATGGGATGGGATGGGATGGGATGGGATGGGATGGGATGGGATGGGATGGGATGGGATGGGATGGGATGGGATGGGATGGGATGGGATGGGATGGGATGGGATGGGATGGGATGGGATGGGATGGGATGGGATGGGATGGGATGGGATGGGATGGGATGGGATGGGATGGGATGGGATGGGATGGGATGGGATGGGATGGGATGGGATGGGATGGGATGGGATGGGATGGGATGGGATGGGATGGGATGGGATGGGATGGGATGGGATGGGATGGGATGGGATGGGATGGGATGGGATGGGATGGGATGGGATGGGATGGGATGGGATGGGATGGGATGGGATGGGATGGGATGGGATGGGATGGGATGGGATGGGATGGGATGGGATGGGATGGGATGGGATGGGATGGGATGGGATGGGATGGGATGGGATGGGATGGGATGGGATGGGATGGGATGGGATGGGATGGGATGGGATGGGATGGGATGGGATGGGATGGGATGGGATGGGATGGGATGGGATGGGATGGGATGGGATGGGATGGGATGGGATGGGATGGGATGGGATGGGATGGGATGGGATGGGATGGGATGGGATGGGATGGGATGGGATGGGATGGGATGGGATGGGATGGGATGGGATGGGATGGGATGGGATGGGATGGGATGGGAGCAGAGGGCCGGCCGGCAGGATGCTGAACAGCTGCTGGAAGGTGGCGTTGGAGACAGGCGGCTCTCAGGGGTGCTGGCTCGGAGGCGCAGCACCCACGGGTGCCCGGAGCCTCCCGGAGGGGACGAGGGCGAGGGCAGAAACCCCGGCCCGTGGGTCGGGCTGGGCGAGCTCACTCGCTGCTGCTGGGCTGGAGGTAGGCAGATCACGCTTGGTTTTCATCTGCCTTTTCAGAGGATGCATCGAGGTTGTGTCTCGGGGTGACGTCTCAGCAGGTCTGCGGTCAGCGGCAGATTTTGCCACTTGCTTCAGGCCAGGCAGCACCTTCCCTGCAAAGGTCCAAGAAGCGTGTCCCCAAGTGTCATTTCTAGTAAACCTCAGCAATGCAAATGGCCTTTTGCTTTGTGTCTCCCTGACAGAGTCATGTTCGTCTAACATTTAATTCTGCTTTATTTATACTCTGCCTTCTGTTTTATAACAGGCTCTCAGCAAATTGAATGAGAAAACTTATAAACACTTTATAAAACTCTTTTACTTCGTAAACTTTGGGCTTCTTTGGCTTCATAAAAAATGAGCTTCCTGATCCCTAATAAAACACAGTGGGGAGAGGCGAAATAAATGTGAATTTGACTGACGACAGCGACGGGATCGTGTGCATCTTCCTCCTTTATGAAGTTCCAGACTAGAAAATGCTTCTGGTCCTGCGTGGACTACACCATGTAGAAGATGGAGACAGAAGGCAGCTCCCAGCACAGCAGTGTGCTCTGGGTGAAAAATAACAAAAATCGAGTCCAACTGCCAAGTTATGAAACCTTGCTTACAAATGGTTTAACTGTTTATAAAAAAACATTTTGCATGAGGCTCCACTGTGGCCACATTACTTGAGTAACTGCGGCCAAAATCCTTTTTTAAATAGTGTTTTTTGAAAGCTGTTGCCCGGGTTGGCAGCCTGCGTAGGCTGGGGAGAGCCACGCCGGCCGAGCCAGCGACGATGCTCCTGTGCCCAGCACCATGGAGCAAGCCCCGGAGGAGCCTGGCATTTCCCCCCTCCCCAGAACATGACTTTTCCCCCCGAAATGTGGCAACCAAGTACTGATTTCCAGAGATTGCAACTGAATCTCTTCTAACAGCTCTTCTGCTTGGTGCACCTCAGCCCTTGTACCTGGCCGGTAACTCCTGGTCTTACGATGGCAGTGGTGAGCAGCCCGGCTGGCCTCGCCCCAAGAACCAACCCTAAGAGAAAGGATTAGTAAGACACATTTTAAGAAATATTAACGTATTTTTCCCTTCTTTCTGCCTTTCGATTCTTTTTATCTGCAGCGCTGCCCGGGGGCTGCCCGGGGACTTTGCTCTTGTTTTCACTTTGCATTGGCGCTGGTGTGTTCAGGCCGTTGTTCCTGGGGGGGCTCAGGCGTGGTTTGGGGGCTCAGACGTACCGTGCAGCAGATGAAGCGAGGCCCTTGCAGGGAAGGAGCGGAGCGGATCGCTGCTGCTCTCCCCCAGCGGATTGGTTTTGAGGGAGGTCTCCTTGCTGGCGCTGCTGCACCTCTGTGTAGGTGCCACCTCTGTGTAGGTGCCACCTCTGTGTAGGTGCCACCTCTGTGTAGGTGCCACCTCTGTGTAGGTGCCACCTCTGTGTAGGTGCCACCTCTGTGTAGGTGCCACCTCTGTGTAGGTGCCACCTCTGTGTAGGTGCCACCTCTGTGTAGGTGCCACCTCTGTGTAGGTGCCACCTCTGTGTAGGTGCCACCTCTGTGTAGGTGCCACCTCTGTGTAGGTGCCACCTCTGTGTAGGTGCCACCTCTGTGTAGGTGCCACCTCTGTGTAGGTGCCACCTCTGTGTAGGTGCCACCTCTGTGTAGGTGCCACCTCTGTGTAGGTGCCACCTCTGTGTAGGTGCCACCTCTGTGTAGGTGCCACCTCTGTGTAGGTGCCACCTCTGTGTAGGTGCCACCTCTGTGTAGGTGCCACCTCTGTGTAGGTGCCACCTCTGTGTAGGTGCCACCTCTGTGTAGGTGCCACCTCTGTGTAGGTGCCACCTCTGTGTAGGTGCCACCTCTGTGTAGGTGCCACCTCTGTGTAGGTGCCACCTCTGTGTAGGTGCCACCTCTGTGTAGGTGCCACCTCTGTGTAGGTGCCACCTCTGTGTAGGTGCCACCTCTGTGTAGGTGCCACCTCTGTGTAGGTGCCACCTCTGTGTAGGTGCCACCTCTGTGTAGGTGCCACCTCTGTGTAGGTGCCACCTCTGTGTAGGTGCCACCTCTGTGTAGGTGCCACCTCTGTGTAGGTGCCACCTCTGTGTAGGTGCCACCTCTGTGTAGGTGGCAGCTCCGCCTGCGCTCCAGCGGCTCCTGCAGCCCTGGGAGCTGGGTCGCACTGGTGGCGGAGGTTGTTACCGTTTGCCAGGGGGGTTATTGTACCTGCTAATCTGGATTTACAGCTGCTGTGTACTGCCCGAATTGGCCATTGCTATAGAAAACAGAAGATTTTAAGAAAGAGGCAATAACTGGGTGTGGCATGAGAGGGATGCGCTGGAATATCATGTCTTGGGGGTTTTATTTTTTTTAATGTAAATGAGCGTGAATACCGGTGCTTCAGACGTTACATTTGCTTGCAGAGCCTGAAGAGGGCTGCCGAGCCTAACCCGATCGTGCTTGATGGGGAGGAGCTGGTGGCGATGGGGAGGGAGACTGGACGGAGTCGGGAGAGGGAAACACATACACATTTTCCTTTATTTCCTTTTCCCCCCCCCCCCCCCCCCCCGCAACCTCTATCAAAACACCTCCTAAGCACTGGGGATCTTCTAGCGTGTATGGAACTCGGGCACTGAGCAGATGATGAGGACAGTGTAATACCCGTGCTGGGAAACAGCGTAACTCTTGGAGCAAGTGTGCTCCCAGGAGCACCTTGCACGAAGTAGAGCCGATTCGGTAACAAAAGGCTCTGAAAGGCTCCGAGCGCTGCAGCCGTGGGTGCCACACGGGTGCTGCTTTCTGTGATTGCAAGTGATTCTCAGGGTCTGAGCGGTTCCCACTCGATGCCACCCAACGCAGGCGATTAGGGCTGGTGCAGGCCAAGGAGAGGGAGGGGTGGACCCCGCCAGCGGGCCTGGGGGTCTCTGCAGAGCTCCCCCCGCACCAGCCCAGCGTGCTGATGGTCCCGCAGGGATGACCCCAAAAATAACAGCGGTCCCATCGAACCGCTCAGTGCTCCCTAACCACGGGCCACGATGGAAACTGGGACCAGTCCCAGGCAAGCCATGGGGCACCCCGGGGCGAGCAGCCCCGCAGATCCCGAGGCTGCGCAAAAATAACAGCGGTCCCCGCTCACCGCTCAGTGCTCCCTAACCACGGGCCACGATGGAAACTGTCCCAGGCCAGGGGCTGAGCCGGCTCCTCTGTGCTAGTTGCCAGGGGCTGAGCAGGCTCCCACCATCTGTGCTAGCCCCCGTCTCCTGCTCCCTGCTGCTTGCTTCACTGTTGTGCAAACCTCCTGCCATCCTACTCCGGCCTTATTTTTGCTCTTCCACATGAGGCTCCGCTGCCCTTTTAACTCCCTGGGTGCAGCCAGGAGGCGTACAGAGGTTTTGCTTTTTTCCCTGGCCCCCAGCACGGAGGGCACGGGGTGCTCCTTGGGTCTTTTTTTAATTATTATTTATTTAAGTTATTCTCGGGAAGGTTACATTAAATGAAGAACTGCACACATAACATGAACGGTGAGTGAAAAGATGTAGCTGGCATGATACCTCCTGCCACATGGGCTTTGAACTTCAGGACCACATTTAATGGAAATATTTCTGCTGCTGAAATAAGCGTTCGCTTCTGTCGCTGAGCTTGGTGAAATGTGACAGTCATTTCACTGCTGTACACCCTGCTGTAAAATACAGGCAAAAACCGCTTCAGAAATATTTCTGTACTCAACGTTCATTAAGCTGTAGGAGGCTTTGGTCGCCAGGTCTCGGCAGTAGCACGCCCAGCCCCTGCGTGAGCCAGTGCTGGGCAGTAAAGCAGGCTGGCTTTGCTCAGCCAGGGCTTCCTGCGGAAAGCACCTACCGACGCCGCTGCCCACCCGAAAGGCTGCAGGGCACGGTCTGGGAGATGCTGCGGGGCCTCCTAAGGCTTTCATTCCGGACTGCCTAATCGCCCACACAGTAACGCATTAAATGTTTTCAATATTAAATGCAACGTCAATGTTTTAGACTCGGACCTGTTCGCGCTCTTCCTTCAATTGCGTGCTCAGGTGCAGTGAGCTAGGAGTAAGGTGCATCTCTCGGCTCATCCGCACACCGCGAGGAAGTGTTCTTTCCACTGCCGTAACACGGGGGAGTGCAGACTTGTTGTTCTTGGTCCTCTTTTCCCCAAAATAAATATCGAAACATAATGACAAAGACGTACCATGAAGAAACTATGAGTCCACCAGCAGAAAGGAGGACTTCTGGCCTGCCTGCTCGCCTCGGGCAGTTATCCTGCCTGGCAGCCACCAAGGAGAACTGGTGCCCAGGTGGAGTTACCGACGCTGCTTTCTACCGCGCTGCCAGCTGCTTCCCAAGGCAGGCTCCTGCCCTGTGCTCCTGCCTCTCCCCACGCCTCCTCTCCACGCGTGCCCCTGAGGCTACGGCACGGCAGTACGGGGGGGCCGCTGTGAATTTTCTGAGTTAGTACAATTGTCTTCCCTAAAAAATAAAATAAAAAACAAAATAAAGTATCTGAAAATTTAAAATCGTGTAAGAGAAACTGGTAACTTTTTATTGACACCTGATAGGATGATCAAAGTTCAGATTTTGTCTGTGTACTCTGTACAGATCCTGGTGACCCACAATAAACACAAGATTTTAATGTCAGTATGACACTGACGCCCAATGAAGTCACTTCTCCATGTCGAGATGGTGCGTGACACTAGGTTGTGTGCCGAAATACAAGGCAAGAGAGAAGTGCTTAAGTGAGAAGGTGCCTGTATGGACTGATAAATGCAAACTGCATTAAGAGTTATGAATGCAAACTAAATTCTTTAACTAGGTCTTTAAACTACTTTGCTACATGAAAGGCCCTTTTAAACCAGTCTCCTTTTATGACTTTAACCATTTAAAATCAAAAATGCAGTTTACATCCTCGAATGTCTTGCTTCAAACTGCACATCTCATTATTCCTCCTGGCTCGGGGTTTGCGTTTATTTGGGTATTTTGTTACAGCATTTGAACTACCCCTTTTGTGCGTTTACTGTGGAGTTCCCCGTAGGCCAGCCATGGGCTGATGGGTGCTGCTCGACCGTTGGTGCCAACCGAAACAGGACCGAAACAGGACCGAATACGGTGTGGTGTGAGATCGAACCAATTGCTGCAATAGGGAAATCTGGCGTCAGAGGGGAAAACTGGAAGGGACGTAAGCTGTCATCTGCTGACCCCTCTCCTGCTGCAGCTCTGCGATCCCTGTTCTTTCAAGGTTGGTTTCACAGATAGCTTCTTTGCAAACATTTACTTAAAGAGTAGATACGGTCAAGAGGAAAAAAGATAACTTGCTTTACTTCTCTACAGTAGCATGCAAATAACTATGGGGACAATGTGTCTAAAGCTACAGGGCATCCATCATAAAACAGAAGGACCTTGTACATACCACTGCAGAGGAAATCAATAGGAAGAACACTAAAAAATGGTAAGAAAAACTGGGAAGCTCAAAAAATGATAGCAGTCCTTCCCTCTGCGCTGATGACCAAGCCTGAACCCTTTCTGAGCACCACACCAGAGGTGGGACTGGAGAGCTCAGTACTGTGAGCCATCACTGTTCAAACTAAAGGAGCAGATGGAGGCTCTTCCGAAGCGCCCACTTCAGGGCATCGCCGTCGGTGAGACTTCTCCTCCCAGGTCATTTAAATACTCCTGAAAAAGCCCATCCTCCCCCGTGAGCTCCAAGAGAGCAGCAGATCTCTTCGCGTGACGTAGCCGCTGGACTCCTCGCGCTGTGTCAGCCACGTGAACGTCCAACTGCTTACTGCCCGCAGGGTCTGCGACCACCATGCAGATGTTTTCTGGGTATCTGTTTGGGCCAACGCTGCTGATTTTTTTTCCAATTGGTTTAGAAGTACGTATTAAAAAGTCACTTCAAAATTTCAAAAAAGTTAACTCGATGATCAAATGATGTTTTGCAGAGGCAGCTCAGCATAGCTCCACCACTCGCTCCTCCCTGCCCGAGAGCAGCCAAGCACCCTCCTTGCGTGGCTTCTAGATCGAAATACTCATGGAAAAATCAGGACAATGAGACAACCTCACCAATTAGTTTATCTGCTAATCCCCGGCAAAACGATGAGTAAGACATCCGAGTTGCCAGAACAGAGCCACCAAGTCTCTCGTAATTTGTTTCCATGCAATATCAGGAATGTCGGCTCTAGCAGCCTCCAGCACAACTTAAGATAATCCAACTGACTTTGCAGAGGAAAGGAGTAAAAATATTGACCCCGCGAGCACAGCTCTGCTGCTGGATACAACCATCACCCGAGGAGCAGCGCGGGACAGCTGAGGAGCCTTGAACTGCTCCAGCCCCATTTGCAGAGGAGTGTCTGGCTACACCCTCGTACGTCCCAGCTGCCTTTTGTTGTGGTCACCAAAATCCCCGCAGCGTTAAGAGGGTTTAGCTCATCAGCGGCTGCAGTGGAGACATGCTGACACTAGAATTTCGGGCGGTGCTTTGGAAATAGGGCTGTTTTCATGGAGATGCTCATGGGACTTGAGGGAAGGCAACGAGGCCGTAATTTTTCACAGCTCATATGGGCTTGGTGTGAGCAAAGCCCATAAAATAACTGGGAGAAGGAGACGAGCACAGAACGTGGTACGATGAGCTGCCACGCTTGCAAGTGCTTCCGTGCTCCTTAAAAATTAAAAGGCTGGTTTTACAAAAGGAAGAAGGCACTCCGGCATGCATTTCGGGTGTGCAGAGGCAAGAAGCCCAATTTCTGGGTGACTGTCCCATACCAAAGGGCATCAAAATCACTGAATACTCTGTTCAAACCCGTCCTGCAGAGCGCAGAGGTGCTGGTAGATGCACTTGGCATTGGCGAGCAGTGAACAGACTCTGTAAAGATGCGTGCGACTCTCGTGATGGCTCCCAAGCCTTTCCTCCTCATCCTGCTTTACTCCCTAGACTTGCTCTTCTACTTTCTGGTTGAAGCTCCGAGCAATTAAAATCGTGATAGATCGATTTAAACTTAAAAGAGGTCTGATTTTTAGAGGGCAGACACTTATTGCCGCTCAGCGCGATGAAGAAAATAGGCCCCTTTGCGCGTCTCGAGACATTCAAAACATGTCATTCAAAACAACTGAGTCACGATTTAAAATGCAGGCCTATAATCTTCCCCCCGCACTACCACACCTTGAGCTATGTCAGAAATTCAATTTCGCCCTCCTAAACATCCATGGTGGACCAGAGCGTGCCGTTTCTGACGCTAGCTCTGCACGAACAGCGGCTGAAAGTCATTTCTGTGGCATGTAAATTCAGTGGGCAAGGCAAGTAATTTTGACAGTCCCTCTTCAGTTGTCCTAGGCAGGTTCTGCCTTTACGAACAATGTGTATCTCTGTAGAAAAACCTAGAATTGAAGTTATTTGGCCCCTTGAATTTCCCTTGTCCTCCACAGGTGATTTCTGAGGATTTTTGCAGACTGATGAAAAAAGGCAGAGAAATGCCCGTTTTCTCCTTCTGCTCTAAGATAAATAGAAGATTTTTCCCCCCCCCCTCTCAAATGAGATGGATTCAAGACGCTGAATCCCTCATAGCTGGAATTAAAATCACATCTCAGTTGGGACTCCCTTTGCGAGTACTTCGTAGGAAGCTCTCGTGCTTCTCAGGGAAGCGTGCCAGCGGCTATCGAACGCTCTTGGGACACAGAACCCACCGAAATGCCCCCCAGTACGATCGTATTCACCACCACACCTCTTCAGAGTTGAAGGGGGAGAGAGGTTCTGCATCCTCAATCTCGGTTCAAACTCGAGGGTTCCTCTTTTGCCCTCGCCGCCACCGCCGCCGACCCGTCTCCGTCTGAGAGGAAGCCGGTGTCTGTGGGTATGTGCAGTCTTGGGCTACGCGGACGTTATGTGCCTAAGTGGCCCTTCACAGCACGTATCCAGCACCCTCCCGCTTTGATTTGGTGCTTCGTAGGCACGAGGTATTTATTTTCATCTCTTTGGTGCAGCAGCCCTACTTGCAACGGTGAAAGGGCTGCCACGGGCAGAGGTGGGTAACTTTAAAAGCAGTAATATAATTCTACCAACTAAAAAGGTGGGCATCTTTTCTTAATGTAAATTAACACCCGTGCACGTTTATAGGCCCTCACCCGCCATTACCACCTAGAGACCAGACCATCAGGGCGTTATTTCTGCTGGTAGGGCAGCACGATACTTACAGCTACTTTTAAGCGTGCCTGCTCCGTGATGGCTTGTCATTAAAAGAGGGCTTTTGCGCTTCGCTCTTGCGGACACACATTTAGCATCACCCCGCGCTGTATCTGCGCGGAGGGGCGAGCGCGAGCAGCGCTACCCCCGCGCACCGGCGGCGGGGGCCGGGCCCCGCCGCCCCCCTCCCGCACGC
>NW_008795673.1:321503-321796 GCF_000699145.1 Aptenodytes forsteri | reverse complement strand
GGCGGCGGCGGGGGAGGGGGAGCTTGAGCAGGGCGGGCCGGGGCGGAGGACTCCTCTTTTCGGCTCATTTCTCCCCAAACCGTCCTCGCGGAGCGCCGGCGCGGCAGACAATGGGAGGGTGGCTGCGCTGGAGTTAAGGCGGCCGGGCGCAACTTCAGGAGCATCTATTAATATTTTCCTCCTCTGTGAGAAACGGGGAAGTTGGTGACTGGAAAGGCGAGAACATTAGAATTCACCGAATTACCCGGGAAGTCGCTTCAGCACCGTCCTGCGGGCAGGCTGCGGGTCACGGG
>NW_008795673.1:299895-317965 GCF_000699145.1 Aptenodytes forsteri | reverse complement strand
CAAAGAGTAAAGAGTAAACGACCGGCCGCACCTGCGAGAGTGGAGGGGATGGTGGAAGAGGAGGGCAGCCGTGCGGGCAGGTTTTCCTTGCATCGGGTGTTACGGGGGAGGATGATGGAGCGTTACCGGCTTCGCAGCAATTCTCCATGAGTGATAAAAGTGTAAAAAGTTAAATTAAAATCCGGTAAATCACCTGGATGAGCGCTTTTTATGACAGGTATTCAGTAAGGTTAAACCGTAACTCTTTCATTTTAACCAGCTCCGATAATTGCCTCAAAATAGTTGGTGCAGGAGGTGAAGGCAAGAGGCACTGCCGGCTGCCGTTGCGGTTCACAGATGCCCGAGTAGGCCCTGGGTCAACTGCAGATCTTCCCCAAAACTACCCGTGCGCACGAAAAGCTGTTAAAGAAACTTCGCTGTGACGTTAGGGATGATGTTCCGCCATTGATTTAAAAAGCTGTGTAGAAACGTGAAATAAAATACTGAAATAAATAGTTCTGGTGCCAGTGTTGATGGTGGGGTGCTCTACACGTGTGGTTCTGGACATGAGGCTTAAAGGACACGCACTTGCCCGTGTTGATTAAGACTTAGGCACGGATGACAAGGTGAGGCTGACTTAGAGGCTGGAGAGAAACTTCAAGTGTTGGGCACTTGAAACTTGGAAAACTTAAGAACGTGAAAAAATTAAGATTTTCATGCAAAGTGGTGGTAGAGTGGATTCGTGAAAAGCTGAGCAGCAAAAGGAGTTGAGCTGCCTGCATACAGTGGTGAATTTTGATTAAAACTGATGAAAAGTGATTAGTTGTAACTGATGAAGAAAATGATCATTTCGTGAACAGCTCAGGGGCAATACCTCATGCACGCACAAAGAAAGGTGTTTCGTTTTGTGGTGTAAAGGGACAGAATCGAATTGTAGCTCTGTCGCAGGGGTGTTGTGCTTAGCTTTTTGCTTAGCTCATGGCAGCATCCAGAGATGGATTTTAAAGAAAACTGAGAAGGAGGAGGCTTCTCACCTTGAAACTTAAGATAATTGTGTTGGAGAAGTACGTTGAGTCATTTAGTAGAAACCAGCTTATATATGTCCCTGTTTGCTTTTCTTGGTATTATATGAACAAATAAATATTCAACAAAGAAAAATAAAAATCAGGATTTAGTTGTATAAAATCATCCTGTCTCCCTCCTAGACGCTCAAAGCACTCGTAGTGTTAACTGTACTGTAACCAAAAATAAGCAAGTGTGCAAAGCTGCATACCGTTAAGGCGGCTTGCCCAGTTTTTTAATTGTTTAATCTTACTTATGGCTCTTTCTAACATGACATACAGTGTGCATTTCAGAAAAAAAAGTGTCATTTCTATTTTGGTTTTGTAGAAGCAGATTAGGTGTTTTCATGCTTCCTTTCTGACAGTAGTTTCCAAATATTTAAAGAAATGTTTTTCATGGTTTTATTCACATAGCAGTCATAGTCTGCCTCATATCTGAGGTTGGGTAACATCTCTGTGGCAACTTCAGCAGTTCCGATGGTAAATTCATATTATAAAAATATGAAATGCATGTTAAACTTATTTCATGCAATTTAGAAGTTGGAAACGGGGAGATGGAGCCATCGGCACATGTCGGATGAGCGCTTTCCAGACCACCGTGGAGTACTCGGCAGTTTCCTGACGTTGCCGTTGACTACAGTTTGGAAATCACTGCTCCGTGTCGCTTCCCGATGCAAGTGCCAGAGGGATGGATTCG
This sequence comes from Aptenodytes forsteri, assembly GCF_000699145.1. Classification (NCBI taxonomy): domain Eukaryota; kingdom Metazoa; phylum Chordata; class Aves; order Sphenisciformes; family Spheniscidae; genus Aptenodytes; species Aptenodytes forsteri. The sequence goes on along the minus strand of NW_008795673.1, from coordinate 316,228 downwards.
GGGTTCCCCGGGGCTTTTAGATTTCACTGATTGTTTTTATTATCTTTTTCAGGGAGGATTTCTTTTGTGAAACGGTGTTAGATCTTTCCGTAGAAATCATTACTTGATCCTGAGAAACGTCCAGGCAGTCCCTCACTGCTGGATCTGAGCTCCTGCCCGGCGGGGAAGGCGGCATCTCGGAGCGCTCGCTGCTCTTGCCTGGGTGCCTGTCATCATTGTGGTCTTAGGCCTGCATGCGGTGGAGTTGCTGCATTAGACCGTACGGCTGAGTTGATACATGTGCCTGATAGGCTTGTTTTGATAGACAAAGATTAGGCATCCGCGTTGATTTTGTAGGCCGGTAGCCTTTGGTAATCATGCCTGTGTGGCATTGCTGATCTGTGGGAAGAAAGAGTAAAGAATTTGTCATCGTTAGCTCTGTTCCTTTCTTTCTGAAAGCTTTCTGAGCCCCTCTGTTACGACTCCATACGTTACCCATCATCAGAGACCCTTGGACACCGTTTACGAAGCGTGTTGAGCTATGCAGCCACCAGTATGTTCACAAAATGCTATTTGTGACTTCTCGTTAGATTGAGTTTCAGTCATTTCCGTGCTTTCTGTTTGCCTGAGCAGCTCGAGACAAGCAGCTTCAAGCTCTGGAGAGGATGGAGATGATCTTATAAGCAAAAGGAAAATAACGCTAAAGCAGACAGTGGGGTTGTTTGACTTCTCTGTTTGTGAAGACCGTACGTTCTTTGATGTGGATGTTTGGTCTAATGAAGTCCCACACACCTCAATTGCTTCTAGTCCTTTGCTTTCCTGGAAAAAGCCAGCCTCGGTGCTCCATGCTTTCCTGGCTCCTCCGTCGCTCTGTCATAGCGCATCTGTGTTATGTCCTCACCTCTTGGGTCTCCTACCTGATGAGGAGTTCCTGGCGTCGTTCTGCGTGTTACACAGCAGCAGGACTGCAGACAGTAGCAATAGCTGGGGTTGTGGGTACCCCGCAGCTGTAAAGCCTGTTGGTATGGGAGATGGCTCTTTGGACTTGGGGAAGGCAAGGAGAGGAGGAGGAAGGAGTTTCATTGTGTGCTGATGGATGAAGAAGCTGAGAAGCAGCAGGTGCCCAGGTGGTCACTCTGCTGCGTCAGCTGTAGGCCTGGCCAGACAAATGGCTTTGTGCAGGCAGCGCTGCAGGCTGACGGAGATGTTTTCTGTGCCATGTACTGGGCAGGCTTGCTTTAAATGATGTGGGACAAGGTGGTTCACCGGCTTGGTGGAGCGGTTTAGCCAAAGCTTGTTACACCTGTGCTGTGTGAAGAGCACTGCCGTCTCCTCTCCTTCTAGGTGATGACGTTGGTCATGATCTGTGAGGTTGTTTGTGGTTTAGGAGCTGCCTGCTTCAGGGACACCCTCTGTTCCTACGCGCCTTTGTTGCAGTTGAAAGCAGCTAGGGTAGGTTTGCTGACAGGTTGTGAATGTAAACCGCTGAGGGTTGGAAGAAGTCATATTTAACAACGGGTCTCGAAGTATCTAATCTCTTATGGGAGTGTTACAGGACCTAATATTCAAGGCAAGGCAAGTCCTTTTGTACAAGTTTGTTCAACTAGAAATCTGTACTGGGTTATTTATTACAGCTGTAGGTGAAGGAAGGTAAATTATTTATTTTCTCTGCAGTGGGTATTTTGTTAACAGTTCTTATAACATGCACCTGGTGGTGTAGGATGGGATCATACAATCACTTGGTAAATAAAATAAGAGGTATTTTTGTATTTATTTTTCTACCCCATGTATATTTAAACTTTGAAACTTATTGCCCCAGGCATAGCTGAAGTAAATAACTTAATAAAATCACAAAAGGTTTAGTTATCTAAAAGCAGTTCATGCAGTTACCATAGCAGCATAAAATTATGATGGGTGTTAATCAAGGTGCCTCGATGCACAGAATGAACTCAAGCTGGATTAAGAAATGCACTTGTCTGTTACATTGCAAAACTGAAAACCCCATGTATGGGGAGACTTTATTCTTCTACTGGAGCATTCAGCATTGTCTCTTTTTAAAATAGGTCCGGTTTTGCATGGCAGCATCTAGTTCCTCTCTTTTACATAGGCTTACCGCTAGCTGTGGCCAAATGTGCAAATTTGGGCAAAATTTTAAGATGAAGATAATCCTAAAAATACAGTGCTGTTTGCCTTAGTATTATCACAGCAGAGGGAATTACTAAGGTTAATTGTAGTGTGCACAGAATGATTTCCTTTAGTGTGCGGAGTTCAGATAGAAATGAGGTACATAAGTTTTTCCAGTAACTACATATTTAAGATTATTTCAGGTTTTCCTGAAGAGTTAGTCAACATTACAGCCTCAGTTATACTGGGAGATTGACCAGAGCCGCTATCACAAATAGGCCATGCTAATACCTATACCAGAATGCTTTCCCTTATGGGTGCTCTATCCCAGCAAAAAAAGAAAACCAGGTTGTTTAGAAATGATTTTATAGAGCCCACAGAGCACGCTAATTATTCTGGATGAAGTGTCCGCATGGACACTTTAGTGGGTATTGTTTGCCTTAGAAGGAAAACAACCCAAACAAAAAAAAAACCCCTACTTTAAAAAAAAAAAAAAGAGTTGTCAGTATGGAATGTGAAGAAGATTTGAACTTAAGATAAAACTGTTAAAATCCTTCTTGTCTGCAGGTTGAAATCGCTGTCATTTTAATCTTCCTTGCAGTAACATAGCATTGTTTATTCTGGAAGTTGAAAGCTGTTCAGGGAACTTAAGAAGCTTTTTTCATTTCAAATCCATTTTATATCTTTTTTTAAAAATTCTTTTTAAATATCCAGGGCTGCATAGAGGTAGAAACACATGGCACGCTTGTCCCAGTACTGATGCTGGGTTTGCTGCCTTGTACTATTGTGTGGTCCCACAGTGATGATTGACACCAGCGTCCAGAGCATCGGGAGTCAGGCCAGATGGTAAAGTGAGTCGGTTTTGCATGTTGCCAGTCAGTGTTGTGTTCTTGGTCCTTTGGCATGGCTGAATTAACTTCTCGTCTTACCATTTCGCATCCGTTTGTGCTCTGAGAGAGAGCCTGAGATTCAGAATGGAAAATATGTCAGAGTTTTAGTATGCCATTAAAACTTTCAGTTGACCTCAGAGCGTCTCTTGGGCCGTTGCAGTATCAATCACAGCTGCAAGAATACTTTGCAACTATTTGTTAAAAGTATAGTCTCAATTTGTGTAGCAGACTTCCAAATACAAAGTTTTATCTGCAGTTTTATCTTGCAGAGAAAATATGCTAGAGGGTTGAAAACTTGTATTTGGTGCAAATTAAAAGGGTTGAATTCTTACTCAAAAAAAGAAGTCTGCGTGGAAATTGAGGTTCACCCTTAACTTTTCCATGGTGGTATTGTAATGCTGACATCCCCAGGAAAAGCACTTGGCACAGGACTCTATTGCTAAACGATAGGATAGGCTCCACATTTAGCTGTGCGTGCAAAAAATGCATCGGCTTCCCCGTTTCTGAGTCTTCTGTCCTCTTCTGCGCCACGGCCTAAGTAGCGGACAGGTTTTCCGTGGATGTCCATGCAACACCTAGGTCTACGAAGCTGGCTTTGAAGCAGAACGGACATTCCTTTTTTGATCAGTTCTTTGCTGTAGGACTGAGCATCACTATTAGACACCTCTAGGTTTACAGTGCCTGGGTGTCTTGTATTTAAACTTGCTTGTTAGAAAACCCTCAGGTTTCGATTTGAAAAAGGCTTTAACTGAGACATCAAGTCTAGTTGTGAAAAGAACTGATTACTCCAGTTTATGCAAATAGGAGTTCAGGTATCATGAGCGCTTAGCTGGACTGAACATTGAGGTTTTGATGTGTCAGCTCAGAAATCATGGAATTATTCTCCAAATTAAAGCACGCTTTAGAAAATCCAAGTCTAAGTAATACTAAGTGTGGACAGTTAACGTGGGAAGAGCTGGCCTACAAGTATGTTGTCTGGTACGCCGGTACCTGGCAGTAAGTGTAGAACACAGAAGGGTGTTGTATATAAAGATTCTTTTAACTTCAGAGGGTTTTACCCAGATTTTACCTCTGAAAGGATAAAATGTTATGAATGTTAATCACAATTCATGTTTAATTAAGAAAGAAAAATTTGAAAAAGAGTATGCATTAACGAGTGCTCTTCAGCAGCCCGAACCTGTAGCTCGACTGTGTTTGGTAAGCAGTCCTGCAAACACCCAGGTGCCTGTTAAGGTCAGTAGTAGCAGGACTGCACCCTTACCAGGTGCTGGCTTGTAATCAGAAAAGTTAAAGCAATGTCATTTTTCTGGCAAGAAAAAATCAGTTCTGCAAGTAAAGCGGGGCTTGGTTACCCACTGCTTTTTCCTTATTGCTGAATAGCTCGATAAGGAAATGGATAAAGATGTCCTGAGAAAAACTATCAAAGCAGTGTAACTATGTATAGGGAGAAACTGGTGAAGAGAAAAAGTGTTCCAGAATCACTATAAGGCTTTCTAAACCCCATCGTCTTTAATATTACCTTAATATATTTTCTTCTTTGTGATCGATACACATTTTATAGTAGTAGTGTAGTATATCCACACTGAAAACTACGGGTATTTTTCTAGCCTGGGTAGCTGTCTCCTATATGGCAGCCTGTAATAATGCAAGCCTGGGTTTCAGCCCAGGGACAGTTCGTACAATTGCACAAGGAGTCTCGGTAAATACTTGGTGCCTGGAGCTTGTGCAGCTGCCCCGAGTTTCAAGTCAGCTTTGGTCTGCCGTCGTGAATTTGGGTTACACTTTTGGATGGCACTGTGGGCATGTGCAGAGGCTGCGACAAGCCGCGCGCTGTGCGTGAGCGGTCTGCTGAGGCCACCAGCCTTTTGTCCGGCATGAACAGAACATCCTTTCACTGTCAAAAGCAAATGATCTTTTTTGCTCACAGCTTTATTAGCAAAATTTTATTACACTTCAAAAATATATTCGAATGCTGGGTCACAACAAATATAAAATCCCACTGCTAGTGTTACACTCTTATTACAGTATTATTCCGATGAACAAAACTCCATCAGCTAAATGGCAGTAACTTTCTAGTTGTAATGACTTATTTTCCTGTTCGCCAGAAATTTGTAAATCGAAAACATTTTGTAGTTCCTCAAAACATTTTATTAAACGTGGTTTGTGACTTTAAAAGTATCATATAAAGGTGGACTGTAGCAGCGCTAGAGGCTTGTTTGTGATATAGGTGTGCTAACTCCTTGAAATCAACTGGATTTTTCATAGTAGCCATTTTATGCATCTTATCTGTGGCTGGGAACACCTTAATGTGGGTGTGTATTAGAAAATCTTACACTTGCTGAGTGATATGAATAGTAATTCCTTTCTAGATTTTTATTTGAAAACAGTAAGACCGTGCGCAATCTATTTTAGGATGTGACCTAGCTGTTTGTTACATCTAAATACCTTCCATAGAGAATGTATTGGCAATAACAAGGTTTTTAGCAGATTTCACAAAGTCCCTCACGTGGATTCGTTCCTGAGGGGTTTTTCCCCCGCTCCACATAATGACTGAGTGGCTCAACCCCTTTTGAAGAACGCTCTCCAAGGGACGGTGCTGTCCCTGTGACCATGCTTGCTGGGAGCGTGGCGTGGTCAGACTGCAACATCTCCCGCTTTGCCCCGGTACTTGGTGCTCTGCAGAGCTGGCATCCCAGCCCGGGGTGCATCCAGGGCACCGAGGGATGGTTTTCTCCTGGTCTCGGAGAGCGCACACTCCTCCTTGTTGAGCTCTCCTGGCCCTTGGGTGGAGCTGCTGGAAGAGGCTGACAATGTCTGAAGGATACCCGGCCAGCAGTCCACAGAGCAGTTCCTCTCTTCGCTTCCTCCCAGGCACATCCCCAAAAAACAATGGGTGCTACTTCTCCGGATGATGCCATGGCTTAGTAATGTATTTACAGACTTGAGCAGATGTGGGGATACCGAGTTTCACTGCCGTGTTTGTGTGCCTAAAGTTGCACAGCTAACCGGTGCAGGCCTCTAACGGGATATTCAGCAATTTTTAGTATTTTATCCATTAGTTTTAGCAAGTAATTGAGACAAGCAGAAAGTTAAGCAATAGTATATTTTGACAGGAAGAAAAAATCAGAACTGTAAAAACAAAAATATTTTTAAATTTCGTATTTGCAGTTGTTAATCTGATAAGCTAGTACTAGGTGAGAGCAGTTGGAGTTATGGTTGCCTTTATGTTTTTATTGAATTGCTTATGGATTTCATTGTGTTTTCCTCTATTAGCAAAAAATACGGTACATTTACTCTCAGGGAGAGCATTTTTCCTTGAAGTTTTCACCTGGCAGACTGAAAGGATGTAACAAGTGAAAAAAAAAAAGTGAGATATTTCTGCTAGGAGTCATTAGTTGAGATTTTTTGTTAAACCTCCTTTTTTGCTGTTAACACCTCGATGGAAGGTGATAGAAATGTGAAAATTGGCAGGAACACTGTTCCTATGTCATGTGTGCCATTCATTGGTCTGGAAAAGCTGGATTTGATATGGCCAAATTACAATGATTTAAAAAACCCCTAGTTAATACATACCTATTATTTAAAAAAATAATCTTCCTGTGCTCCTTTGGCGCAATGACACCATGTCTACACTATGTGTGGACAGCAGAGCGATCTGGTTGACCAGATGATGTCTTTGGTTTTCGTGGGATTTGCACGTGGAGTACGAATGATTCTAGTATGCATTTGTGATTGTTCGTGTGTATAAAAATACAGTCATTAAATGTGAGCCATGTGGTTGTGATTTACCCTTTCAGCTCGGATCTGTATTGTTACTGCTACGGTGCAGAACAGTATCTCATTGTAGATGCCTAGCGCTGGGCACTGCGCAGCCCTCTGCCTTCTGATGCCAGATAAAACAAAGACTGCAAATGGTTTTCATTATGTTTTTGGATGAACGCAGAATAACGTGGGAGCACATGAAACAGCCAGTGATCATTATTCAGGAATACAATCCCCATAGCCAGAATATAAGCAATATTTAATTCCTTCTGTTGAACATCTCACCAAAGTCTCCGGATCGGGGCAGGAGGGGGAAGCGAAAGGGCTTAGACTTTTGTTGCTCTTTCGCCTGCGTCTGAACAAGGAGATTGTCTCCTGGATCACCGTGCTATCCATTTGTGATTTTCTTTCTCTCCATTTGTGATCACTAAATAACCTTGAATACAATTGCAGCAGTTGCTAAGGAATATAAAATTGGAGAGTATCTAGTGTACTTTTAATTTTTTTAGCTAAAACGTGCAGTTTATTGGCTGGAATTAATTGGGAGCAGGACCACTTGTACATCTAGCTCCTTACAGACTACTATAGGTATAGCATATGAACTTCTATCCCAGAAATATTTATTGTGGAATTAAAGAATGCTGTCATGGTGAGGAATCCTGCTGGATACCTGAATGAATACTAATTGAGCGAAGAATGGTAAACTTGTAGGGCTATTAAGTATTTTTTCCATGGTCACTTCAGAAATCAAAGTCTCAGAAGTACCATCAAAAGCAGCAAGACCCATAGGATGACCAAATAACCTGAGGCTGCTTGCCCACTGTGTGTAATCTAGCTAGAAAAGCAGTCCATAGGCAACCTCTCGGCAGTCTTGGCTCGTTCATCCCTGCCCATTGTGTATGAAACACTAAAGCTTGTACTCTACATTTAGTTGCTGACTAGGTATTAATCATTCTAAAGACTTGACTAATTTCTGGTCTAGAGACAAGGCTTCTCAGTTAAGGTTTACTATTGAAAGCCATAAAGATGATAGAGCATGTTAGAGAACATCTGAGAGAGATGAGGATGCCATTTCCTTACAGCTGAACGTGCGACTTTTGTTCTAAAATGGGTGAGCTTACCCTTGCTTAAATGGTTGAGGAGGTCTTGAAACACTCAGGCTTGTTCTGAGAAGATCCTATGAATTTACAGGTTTTAATGCCAAAATGGTGCTTGACAGTATTCTGAACTCTTACGTAGATCATCAACCAACTGTTTTTGCATGAGAACAAACGCATCAGGCAAATGAAAGCACCTCTACTCTTGAGGAAAAGTCAACAAATCCACTAGTGAGTTGTCCCAATGGTTTATTGTTTCATTATTGGAGAAATCACGTGTATTTCCAATCTAAGTTTGCTTATTTTCAGTTTCTAGGTGTTATATCTTATTATTTTGTTAGCTGAGTTGAAGAGCCCTCTTTCTCAGTCAGATTTTTCCATCAACATTTTGATGTCCTTCTGCTAGGAGAGTAATCTTCTTTAATTGTGAGATGATATAATTGTTCATTTGAGTTGTGAGAAGGTAGTTGAACATTTCTTCTGCAGTCCAAGAAATATGCTTAATTGTCTAGTTCTGTACAGAGACTTTTTAATTTTTGACCATATTTCAGTGAATGTTTTTTCACATATCTTCCACTCAACAATAATGTTTCCCTTTTGCTTTGTCTGTATTTGCGGTAACTTATCAGGCATAACCAGCAAATGTTTGTTACCGGCATTAAACTTATAAAGAAGCCAAATAAGGGTTTACTCGTTATTTTTTAAGCAACTCGGTTCTGAAATTGGTTTTTGACCTTTTGAATTAGCTCATGAATAATAGCAGAAGACTGTGCTCTGAGTTCATAGAAAAACCCTCTCCAATCTGGTGAACAAGCACTGATAAGTCAAAGTATGAGTATTTAAGAAAAGTGAAATCACTTGACAGTGTGGGCTCGTGTTGGATTTAGTCACAACCGTGGTGTCATTGTAGCAGGGTTACAACCCAATAGCTCTCAGCAGTTGTTGGCTGTGGGAACGGTTCATCATCAGCTCTGCAGGAAAGCTTGGTATTTCTCAGTCAGTCTGAGTAGGTATCACGACTCTAAAGCCATACCCAACTGTCTGCGTTTTTCAGGTGTAAAATGTTGTGGTAGTTGGGGAAAATTATTTACTGTTACTGCTCCAAGGGTTCGCATTCTCTGCTCAGTCTGGTCTGATGTTTAGGAGAGGGTAAAACTTTATGATAAAACTTCAAAATACAGCAGGGCATTAAACAGTCCTATAGGAGAATAATCCTTCCCGAGCCCTGCAAAAGGCACACTGGAACGGTGAAGGTGAAATGCCTCTGAAATACTTGCTTGTTTTGTAAGAGTCCTGTGTAAGCAATTCTCGGGGTTTCCAAAGAATTAAGGGAAACAACGTATTTAACTTCTTTAGAGCCTTCTTTATTAATTCAGAACAGAGCGTGTGTGTACCGTGCCTTCTGCACTGACTTTGTCTTCCAGTTTATGCTTTATGAACGGTATCAGAAATAGTAACGTTTTTTTCATCCACAGCTGCATTTCACCCTGCGGTATTATTGATAGTCCCCTGCAGTTTTACTCCCACATCTTCAAGCAATCCTAGATTACTAATGACATCGCTGTATTCATTGAAACGTGCCCATTCCTTCCACAGCACCTATAGCTATCGTCTTCAGAGACCTTGGGGATGAAGTAATGAAAGCTGAGCAGTACTCGGATGAGAGGCCCACAGTGTTGGTAAAACTAGTAATGAGGATTCATTAAATAACATGCTGCCTTTGGAGTGAGTATTGAACCAATTACCCGGCGTCGTGCTAGAAGGAGCTGTGCTGTTGAGCAGGTATCCTCCGCGGTGAGCAGGAGGCTGGTGGTGTGGCCACATGCAGTCATTAGAGTGCTTTGTGGTGATTTGACCAGACTGGATCTTGTATTGCTAAGCTCTGTTCAGTGCAATAGCCTAAAAATTTATTTGGGGGAAAAGTTACGCATTTCTTCCTGCTTTCCTTGGTTCTTCAGCGTTTTCATCTGTTGCAGCACCTGTGGTGTTCTGGTTGAAATGCACAGTGCGGTGCAGCCCTACGCTGATTTGCTGCAACCGTCTCTGTTTCGTAGAATTGCGGAGGTAAAGCTACTCTGGATTTCAAGTTTCTGTGTGAATTATTGTAGTCAGAACTCTGTGTTAAATGCTTGACATTTATATTTTCAGACATACTGGTGAAACACAGAGATTAATGCAGAGGACAGAGAGATGGGACTGCAAGGTTTCACTACTGGCTTTGCTCCTCCTTTCCTCCCAAGTTTTTGTCAAATCAGTTAACCTCTCTGGGTTAACTGATGTGGTTGGGTTTGGTTTAACTCTCTCTCATGCATGTACATTAATTAATACATTAATATTTTAAATGTAATACGTAACATAATGAAGAAAATGAATGGTTTATCTCTGGAAGAGGAAGGGGAGTGAAAGTTGTTCTGGAAGACAGAGTCAGAAGAGGACCAGGAAGGTCTGGTAGGTGTGCCGTGGTCTGGGTTTGCTGGATTTCCCACCCTGACGGCTGGCTGACCACTTGAGTTGCCTCCGAATCTGAATTCGCTATTACAGCCATCCCCTTAGCTCCCCTTCTGCCTGGCACTGACTTAGACTGTGCGGCAAGTATGCATCGATGACCTTTGCAGTATTTCTATTTGGTAGAAGCTCGGCAAACTTGTAGTGGTGTGGAGTCTTCCTCTGTTATTTGGTATCTTAAGAAAATTATTTCTTTATGGCAGAATGTGTGTCTTGAGCATACTGCGCTCCTTTGCAGCTTGGCAGTGATACGGCATAGCAGATAAGTGACAATCCACTGTGATTTTTCTGAGTGTGTGTCAGAATATTTAGCTCTTGTTATACGTGCTATTTGAATCAACAAATCTGCGTACAAGTTGCGGTTTCTGGAATGCTGCTATCAGAAATGCGGGTAATGTCATTTGCTCGCTCTTCTGGAGGTTTTTTGGATTTCAGTTTGGGTTTCATTTTTTCTCAGCAAAAGTTACCTGATTTTTACTTCTTACATGACGTAAAGGTTTGGTTTTGATCAGCTGTGTTTTCCTCCTGCCTGTTCACTTCTCACTGTAACTGAGAAAAAATACGTGAGCTGGTTCTCAGGTGATGTGATTTTATTCTTTTGACTTTCACGCTGAATGCGGTCCATTGTCCTTGGTTGGATACTGTGGGTATTACTATAAAGTAGATGTTTGTCTTTCAGATCCACTTTTGACGTTTGCAAGCTGTATCATGTGGGGAGTAGGTAAGAAAATCGGTGTCCACAGGGTGGTTATGGTAGACATTCAGAGAAGCCATGAATTAAAACGTGCAGCACAGCTCTGAGGAAACCGAGTTCGTTGCTGGCAGAGTGCTCTGGTCCCTCGTACAAACTAGGGCTGCCCTTAACTCGCGTCAGCTGCCCACACCAGTCAAGGACGGCCTGAGCACTGGCACATCGTAGCTGTGTGTGCTTCGCTGGAGGTGCCTTGAAGTGGTCCTGGGGGGTGAGGTGCTCTCGCTGCCCGGCCAGGGTCCACCACTGGCACTGCACTGAGCAGGGGCGAGCGCCGTCCATTTACAGAGGGCAGGAGGGGGAGTGTAGCAGAACAAGAAGCCTGAAGAGGTAAGTAAAGCTGTTACACTGCGTGTGTAGCTCGTCTGCAAGGTAACTACCAGGCTGCTTACCGACTCTCCAACTGCTTAAGTCCCATATACAATTTATATTACTTTTTATAATACTGCTAGATTTTTCCATTTTAAAAATGCCGAAATTAAGGAATTGCTGAAATTAAATTACTTCAGTACTATTTGAAAAGTACTCAAAGGGCTGGAATAAGCAGTAGTTGGAGTTGTTCCCTTATGCTTCCAAAATAAAGGCCAGTAGGAAATGATCAATTCAACATATCAGTTGTAATCAGAGATGTTTTTACCCATTATGTTAAAGAAATGACAAGCCAAGCCTTGAAGTTTTTAATACATCAAGCCTATGCTTTTTCCTGGAAGGCTTTCCTCAGGGAGGGGCTGGCAATTTTTTTTGTTTGGTGTTTTTTTTTGTCTGCTTGGGTTTTTTTTTTTGGAGGCAGAACAAGCAGAGTTGTCATTTTACACTTTGGTAAAAGGAAGTTTTTCACAGATACAAAGTACTTGCTACAAATGCTATTCAGAATAATTTTTTCTGCATTTTCATGGTGAGAGAGTTGGCGAATGGTGTTAGGAAGAAAAGTAGGCTTCAGGGAGGTGTTTCTGAACAGCTCTTAGACTGAATTTAGCAGCGAGCGGGAACGTATTATGTTTTCAGAGCCCATCTGAGTGCTGACGGTCACAGTCTAAATCTGCTGGCTGCGGCTGCTTTTTCTTTGTTCTTTCTGGATTTTGTGTTTCTTTGCGTTCTCGGAGCTCCGAAATTCTGCTCGAAGCAGAACTGTTTGCTTTAAATGCAAACCACGGCTGGCAGAGCTTGCTGCAGGGGAGGTTCAGCTGCACTGGCCCGCTGCCTTCCCACCAAAGTCCGTGTCAAAATGCCTGCAAGAGCAGCAGGCTCCGTCCCAGGTCTTGCTCATGCCACAAGTCTTCAAGGGGACAGAAATTTCACAGAAAATTTCACAGTCATTTAAGGAAAGATGGAGTACCTTAGGGGAAAGCCAGCCTGCGTGGACTGGAAGCATTCGCTCTTTAGGTAAGGCTTTCCCTTCAAGGAGAGCAAGGCTGAACTCTAATTTGGTGTTGATAAGCCACATGCAGGGAAACAATCTTAACACTTCATGTCATGTTTGTTTTAAGGCATAAAAACTGTCTGGAGAAAAAGAGAAAATTTATTACTTCCCATATAATAACTTAAGTACCTTTGGAAATGAGTGCCATTGGTAACAGTTTGCATCTTCCTACTCTTTTTATATATGAGTTCCAGTAAATGTACTGTCTTGATATGCGCAACATAATTTTTAAATTCTGATTTTAAAATTATAATTTTAAAGTAGAATGTTAAACATAAACATAATGTTAATTGTGCTTAGGAATACGTATCAGAATGAAAACAATGCTTCATCTAAGACTTTGCAGAAGCATAGCCGACTCTCAGTACCATGTGCTGAGTATCGTAGTCTGAAAGACCCAGAGGCTCCAGGTGTACGAACAATCAAAGCCATTCACTGTGTTTATGGAGACATTTAATCCACGTCTCAAAATGTAACGTGATTACGTTTTTTTACAGTTCTTTGGTAAATGGAAATCTGCTTCATAAATTGTGTGCAGTAAGTGTTTGTCGATTTGCAGACGTCTGAATCAGCTGAAGCAAATAGCAATTTACAACAGCATAACATTACACCCATAACAATGTGCAATCTCGAGAGCACATTCAGTTACTAATGACACTGAATGTTGCTGTGTATTTTACGTTCTGTTACTGCTCCTCTGCAGTTCAAAATAATGTGTTATTAAGAAATATTTAGGGGTTCCCATGTCAGTTTGGACCAAATCAGTTGCAAAAATGTAAAGTTAGCCGTTCCTAACACATTTGGAGTAATTTGAAAATAGACTAAAAATTACAGGAGACTGCGACGTGTGTTTCCTGTTGGAAACAAATTAATGTCTCCATTACTATTCACTAGTAATGGAATCATATGAAACTTAAGGAAATCAGTTTTAGACAGGTTACTTTGAGTGTTACTGCTTATATTTGATTTCAGATTTACTTTGTAAACTTTTAAATGTTTTGTGCTTTTAAATGACACAAACCTACATAAAAGGTTAGGTAAGGAGAGAGAAGAAAAGCATCATCTTAAAGGCATCTAGTTTGACTGCCAGAATACGACCATTATGGCCCATGAATGCAACCTAATAGCCACTTTTGAAGCTTCTCTTTTGCTTTCCACTCAGACTACAGAAAGTATTACAAGATTATATCTGTTCTGGCTGGCCAAGACAGGCTTTTGCAGCAATGTCAAAAAGGTAGTGAACAAAGAGATTTAAAAAAAAAAAAAAAAAAAAAAAAAAAAAAAAAAAAAAAAAAAAAAAAAAAAAAAAAAAAAAAAAAAAAAAAAAAAAAAAAAAAAAAAAAAAAAAAAAAAAAAAAAAAAAAAAAAAAAAAAAAAAAAAAAAAAAAAAAAAAAAAAAAAAAAAAAAAAAAAAAAAAAAAAAAAAAAAAAAAAAAAAAAAAAAAAAAAAAAAAAAAAAAAAAAAAAAAAAAAAAAAAAAAAAAAAAAAAAAAAAAAAAAAAAAAAAAAAAAAAAAAAAAAAAAAAAAAAAAAAAAAAAAAAAAAAAAAAAAAAAAAAAAAAAAAAAAAAAAAAAAAAAAAAAAAAAAAAAAAAAAAAAAAAAAAAAAAAAAAAAAAAAAAAAAGACATAGGAGTAAATTGGCACACTGGGGAATGCAGAGTAGGAAGTTTCTATTTTAGGAGTTGCTTAGAGCTTCATTGAGATACTATTTTGTTTGCCCGTTTCAGCTGAATTAAAGTTGGTGGTTTGTTTTGGTTTTTTTTTTAATAGGGAAATGTTAAAGGTGTAACTAGGGAAGTGCTGGTAGCAGCCAGTGCTGGGAGTAGTGGTCTTGGCTGCTAGGCAGGTCTGCTGCTGCCTGGGGACGTGTTTGCCATCCTGGGCAGGATGCCACGTGTTTCCCAGAAAAGGAGCTGGGAACATGGTTCCATTTAAAATGCCTGGTTAAATCAAATTCTGATACTTACTGAGTTTATGAATTCTTTCTTCCATGTATTCAGAGGAGGTTTGGGTCTGTTAAGTGTCTTGCCCAGAACGTTGAAAGCCCCTATCTGCTTCCTGCCGTTTCTTTGGTTTAGCTTACATTTCAGTTTAGGCAAACTTACCTTGCAGAGTATTTGTGTGTTACTCTGGAAGTTTGTTTGAACTTCAGCTTTACACAGTATGCATGACTTTCACAAGTGTTCGGTATCACCCTACTTCTGTACAAGCGGCTACGAGACCAGCAATTCCTTTCGGCTTTTGGTTAGACCATCACATGCTAAACAGTTTTGTAAATACCACCACATGTCTTCCTAGGTTAAAATGAGCGTGAACCTCTCTTTCCTCCTTGGGAAATCGAAATCCCAATCACTGCAGTCATGTCTGCAGTCAAGCCGTGTTTCTCACATGAGTAAGCTCCAGTTCACCTCCGTGTTATGAGAGTAACGCTGTGTGTTCGCTGAGTCAGGCTCTAAGACTTCATCCCAAAACAGAGCTTAAAAGAACAGTTTTGTAAAATGTAATGTTAATTTATAGCAAATTCATTTTCTAGGAATCGCTTATCAAATCCCTGAGGGCTTGCACTGCTACAGTGCCTAATGGGCTACTGGTGTCTGCAAGGCATGATGTCTTTAGATGAGATGCTGCCGTGACACTTGTAACGAACAACTTACTGCAATGCATGTTGATATGTGCTCTAAAATTGCTGATGAACAACAATAAAACCCAAACAATGCAGTACACAGAAGGAATCGGCTCAGCAGCGGTGCCTTGGGACCTCTTTCAGTAGATAGAGGTTCTGCTGAAATCAAGAGGGAGGAAAGGGGCCCCAGGATCAAGCCCCATTGACCGATCCATTATCATCAACCTATTACGTCATACAGTTGTAAAAGTGAAATGGATCCCTTTGCAGACCAGGAGGGAGATGAGTAGTACCAGTTAGCCAGTGAAGTGTGTATATTCAGGGTTGAATTACCAGGTGGAGTAAATCATTACCAGTCCACGGACATAAAGGACACTACTTCATTTTACACCAGCCCAATGATTAGTCTGAATGCCTGACCCTAGGAAACCTGCGTGGTTTGGGCCTTTGGATAGCACAAATATTACTACCATGTTTTTCTTTCTGAACGCGCAGGTTTGCCTTTTTTTCCTTCTGTCGTGTACGGTATCTGTCATACTGAGATATGTATCCTATCTGCTATATCAAAGGAGAAGATGTACCATCTCCATGATGGCTATCTTCAGCAGTGAGACAACGCAGAGCATTGTGTGGGCAGAAGGATCCCATATTGTCACACTGGTTCATTATTGTTGAGGTGAGTTGGCCAGAGTTGCAGAGAACTGCACGGGGAGGACATTCAGAGCGCAGCACGGAGGTACACGTATGCATATAAAGCCGATTTACCATCTTGAAATAGGAATAAAACGTGATAAAGCTGTAACTAGATCATTTGAAATCTGCTGTTAATCTTTTGAAAAATGTATTTGAAGTGCTGAAAGCTAATGAAGTAAACATACAAGAGCAGGTTACGCAACTCAACAACAGAAATAGTCAAGAATGGTTTGGGGGGGTTCTGTTAATTATCATTCTTAAATTGTATTGTTGACGGTTTTAATATAGTAAGTCCTTCATAAATACGACCATGAAAATCATTCCCTTTCCTTCTTCCCTCCTTGCTATACCATCGGTTCATTGCTGGAGTTTCCCCCGTGAGCATTACGGTTGGCTCAGATTGCTTGCCATGCAAAACAGAGCATAAAAAGGTAATGTCAATGTACTATCAGGACTGCTGTGTGTTTTTAAATATATATATATATATA